>NW_023270389.1:28022984-28034646 GCF_011800145.1 Mirounga leonina
AAGCGTCTGCCTTCAGCTCAGGTCATGATCCCAGGGTCCTGGGATCGAGCCCCAAGTCAGGCTCCCCGCTCAGTGGGGAGTCTGCTTCTCCCTCTCCCTCTGCCATGCACCACCCCCACTCGTGCTCTTTCTCTCTCCTCAAATAAATAAATAAAATCTCAAAAAAACAAAAAAAAAAGAAGAAGAAGAAGAAGGGTAAGTTCACCAGGCACCAGTTTACCAGGGAGCTCCCCTCCCTGGGCTCCACTGTGGAGTCTCACCATCAGCACCCCTCCACTTAATGAGTTCAAGACACTAAATTAGGTAAAGTCAGTTCCAGCAAAAAGGAGGAGGACTTTTGCCTTAGAATTCCTTGAGAACGCTTTCGCAGAGAAGGGCCCGTTCTTTCAGTGGGTGTGTTGGGATTAACTGCTTCTGGGAAGCCCACAAAGATTCCCAGTGAACCTGCTAGTTGATCACATAACTTGGACTCAATTCTCCCCGTGTGTTTCCACTGGATAAACTGAGGCCTTCAACTGAAGGTCATGGGTAAGAAGGTGATACATCTGGCAACCACGGGCCCCAGCCTTTGCTACTCCCCTAACCAGCCTCCTTGTTAATGGATGGAGAATTTATCAAAGTGAGAGCCACTTTCATTCCATCATGTCAGGGACAGGCAAGAGAGATAAAAGGGCATTTGACTCCCTGCTGTCAGCCAGAGATGCTAATGAATCCTTTGCTTCCGAAGACGATTATCGGACAGAATAATTCATCGCTAGAGATTAATTGGACTAATTACGTTGGCTCTCAGAATCCCCTGAATAATTATTTTCTATCAGGGCAGGTGTCAGTGATAATTGTGTGATATCTGAGCCCCTTCCCCTGAGTGAAAAGCCCACAGAAAGAAAAGCCCACTGGTTTTGAACAGTAGGCACGATGGAAATACCACAGGTGGCTAAATTTCAGCTCTGGCTGGGTTCTACGGTGCTCATATTTCGTGTGGAAATCCTTTATTTGGGAAATATTTTCACTTCTAGGACTCCACTTCTAATATCTAATATTATCACTTCTAATAACCTTCCTCCCACCCTCATTCAGCATATTCCTCAAAACATCTCACTTTTCCCAGAAGTCCTTGACCCCATGGGAGTAGGGAGACCACAGGCTGTGTGAATTATCCCTCCTGGGAGAAAGGGGTACCTGCCCCCCATATACCTAACTTGCGCAGTCTCCTCCAGGGCCACCTCCCTGGCTGCCCTCAGCCCACCAGTGAGGCAAGAGGCCCTAGCCGTGCACACATCCAGAGCAATCCGCTCTATCCAGAGCATCGGAGGGCTTCTCCAGCAATCTCTCTCTTTAAATTAAGAGTCAACAACTTTGCAGGGTGAATAACTACGAAGGCTGAGCGTATAGCAAAAGAATTTACTGTTAAAATGGAACTTAAGCCAAGTTGATCTGACACATGTAATAATCCACACTGTCACTTTCATGTTATGTGGCAATTGGATACAAAGTGGCTGAGCAGCCACTCCTTTGCATTACATACAGCCAAATGAGGAATGTTTAGGACTCCAATGCTGGAGGTGGTTAGGCGGGAAAGAGAACCTCTGGCTCTTACCTCCCCCCACCCCCACAGGCGGAAGGGTGAAGAAACTGGCTTTTACTCTTATTCTCCCCCATCAGCCTCTGGTCTGAAATTAAGTCAGTTTCAGATCAATTAGTTTTAGGGCTCCAGTCTACTCTGAACCAATATTCAGGGTAGGTGGGTGGTAGCTTTACAATCAGACAGATCTAAGTTTCAATCCCAGCTCCACCGCGAAGTATGTAAACTCAGCCAAGAGTCTTTGATGTTTAAAATCTCATTGTTTTTTTTCACCTGTAAAATGAAGATAATTCTATTTACTTCTTAGGGTTTGGGGAAGATTGAATTAGAGAGCCATGTTAAGGGGGCGCCTGGGTGGCTCATGGTATCGAGCCCCGCGACAGGCTCCATGCTCAGCGTGGAGTCTCTCCCTCTCCTTTTGCCCCTCCTGCTCGTGCCCGCCCTCTCTTGTCTCTCTCTCCAAAATAAATAAATAAATAAATCTTTAAAAAGAGAGAGAGAGCATGTTAAGTGCTGTACAGAGCCTAGCATGGTAGGCACTCACACCGTAACAGTTATTATGATCATTATTGTTGTAAGTGGGAAAGCCTATCCATCTTGGTCGACTTTGGTTATGAACCTAGGGGTCTCCAGAGGGTCTTCAGATTTAAGCTCTTACCAATCCTCCACCTCAGTGGGGTAAATCTGCTGGGGGACAGAACACTCATTTCCACTCTCTCCAGAGGCTGGATACACAAAAGAAGTATACTAGGTCGAATGGTGGTATGATTTAAGAGAAGACCTATCCTGTCCCACCTTCCATCCAACTCTCCCTGGGGGGAAAAAAAGACAATCTATAAAACCTTCCTATAGTAACTGCCTGGATTCAATCAGTGAAATGTATTTAGATTCAGTGGTAAAAAGCCTTAGAACAAGGGTCATTGCTTAGTCATTCCCTGGTGTAATTTATATAATATTGTATATACTGGCAAAGGAGACCTTCCTAAATACAGCTTATAAATACTTCTGAAGGTGTGTGTCAACTACACTCAAATTAAAAAATTAAGTTAAAAAAAAAAGACTTCTGAAGGGATAAAGGAAAAGGCATTTTGGATGAAGCTGGCAAGCAGCTAAAAGGTTTCTGTTAATGACTAACTATGCATATCTGCAAAATACCTTTCACACCAGGAAGGAGCTCCTGAATTGAGTGACAAAGCAGCTGCTAGGAAGCTTTTCCAAGGGCAGCAAAAGTGCTCCTTCCCAACCCTCCATTCTCCCCGCAGGGCACAGGGAGGGGAAGGAAGTGCGGTCAGAGGCTGGCCGGAGAGGTACACTGCTGGGGTTGGGCTATTCTCCCAAAAGAAAAGGATAGATTGCTGCCCGGAAGGCAATTTAAGGGCTCCCTCGGAGGCAAAGGTGGCAAGATCGGTAGCAAGAGAAAAGGCTGCCTAAGGAAGCTACTGAAATAAGCAAATGAACTGCATGGGGGTGGGAGGGGGCACGGAATAGGAGGAAGATGCAGATAAACGCAACCTTGCAATAAATTCACAAGATGTTCAATTCAGCATAAAGAAGCGTGGTTAGGAAGTGCCTGGGACCCACTGAAGACAAAGTATCAAGGTGCAGTTAACAAGAGGGCTTATACCACAAATATGAATTAACAAATCTCTAAATGTTGAAAGCATCCTGTCCTACAGTTTAGTCAGACTACTTTCCAAACACCTTGATTAAAGAAATGAGTGTTTTGATGGGAACTATGGGGAAGGGCTGTTACAGAGGAGAAACACTGAGGGGCAGGGATGAGGGCAGCAAGACAATGGCCAGAGAGAAGTGAGTTTCTGGGGGATTAAGAAGAGGGGCAGACACGGGGCGCCTGGGTGGCTCAGTCATTAAGTGTCTGCCTTTGGCTCAGGTCGTGGTCCCGGGGTCCTGGGATCGAGCCCCGCATCGGGCTTCCTGCTCCGCGGGAGGCCTGCTTCTCCCTCTCCCACTCCCCCTGCTTGTGTTCCCTCTCTCGCTGTCTCTGTCAAATAAATAAAAAAAATTAAAAAAAAAAAAAAAGAAGAAGAGGGGCAGACAAAGAGATAGGGGAGGAGTGAAGGTGATTAGGACGAGCACCTTGATTTTACTTAGGACTAACAGGACTCCCTCCCCTCTGGGAGTGCAGGGTCCACACCTTCTTCTCTGGCTCTGGAGCCTCAGGTAAGTATGGAATAAAATCAGTGAGTTGAGGACATTATGTCCTGTTGATCTACATAAAAGTCTCAGGCACTCTTTACAGGAACATTTTGCAGAAAGCAAGCCTAGAGTGTTCAGTGGTATTTTATTTATTTTTTTAATGATTTATTTTAGAGAGAGAGAGTATGTGTTTGAGGTGCTCAGAAGTATGGGGAAGGGGCAGAGGGAGAGGGAGACAAGCAGACTCCCTGCTGAGTGGGTAACCCCACTGCCGGGGGGTGGGGGGGCTCCATCCCAGGACCCTGAGATCAGGACCTGAGCTGAAATCAAGACTCAGACACTCAACCCACTGAACCACCCAGGTGCCCCAAGTTCAGTGGTATTTTAGTTCACAGTGGACTTAAAGACATGCAGCTGAAGGCGTCCCCATGTATCCGTCGGGTATCATGATTCCAGCCCAGGACGTTCAGAAGGATGGACTGGGGACAGAGTGGATTTGAAAAAGCACAGAAAGCTTGGATTCTACTTCTGCAGCTAAGTGGCTATTTCCTGGACCTGTTCCTCTTTAGTAAAATGATCTATCAGCCATTTCAAGCCGGTGGACTCTGTTTGGAGACATACACATGCCTTGATTATCACTGCAGGGAAAGGAAAGTGCTGACCACTGGGCCAAGGGGAACGGGCAGGGCCATCACAGAAGATCCTGCTGTCGGCAGTAGTGGGTCCCAGACAATCTGGCCTCACACTAGGAAGTCTCAGGTGCTCAGGGAACCAGATACAGGAGGAAATGAACAGAAACACCCAAACACGGGGTAATGGACACCTTGGCGAGGATTACAGGCTGTTTCTTACAGAGCGACACCTCTGGGGAAGGTGAGAGCTAATTTGCCTCACAGCCCCAGGGATAAGAGATATACAAGTCTGGAAATGCAACACATCTGTGCTGGGGCTTGACTGGGTTCTTCTTCTTCTTCTTCTTTTTTTTTAAAGATTTTATTTCTTTGTTTGACAGAGAGAGACACAGCGAGAGAGGGAACACAAGCAGGGGGAGTGGGAGAGGGAGAAGCAGGCCTCCCGCCGAGCAGGGAGTCCGATGAGGGGCTTGATCCCAGGACCCTGGGATCATGACCTGAGCCGAAGGCAGACGCTTAACGACTGAGCCACCCAGGCACCCCTGGCCTGGGTTCTTCTAAACTCAATTAGACCTAACAAACATTTGTGTGCTTGCCACACTCTTTCTCCAGCCTTTGGAGTGCAGTCTTTGGCTCAACCTCAGAGACTGTAATTCAGAAGAAATGGGGTCTTAAAAAGCCATATAAAGGAAGGTTAGACTGAACCATGTGGAATTAGATTGGAGTAAGAAATGTCAGTATTAACTAATGTGTATCATGTGAATTATAATGATAGCCGTGTGTGTACACACACATTAATATTTCCTAGCTCTGTCCACTGAGAGGGTCTAGAAGCAATGACACTCCAGTAACAATGAGCACACACAGCACCCAACTCTTGGTTTCTAATACCATCCTCCAATTAAAGGAACAAGGGCTCCCCAGAGAAATAGCTGTTTCTTGGACTGAGGCAGGGAATGTGCAAGATGAGTCTGGAGCATCCTGTAGGGCCAAAAAGCAAGGGGGGAAAAGAAAAGAGATCAGGGTATGTCAAGGGGACCCAAGTACCAACTGAAAGAGGTCCCCCAATAGCCAGCACTGAGATAATCTGCACAACAAAATTAAAAATGTAGTATTAGATGATAACTCAGAGTAGAAAACATCCTGAGTACATACTGATCTAAATAAATAAATGAAGAATATACAAATGTCTCACTCAGAAGAATTTAAGTAGATACTCACCCCTACTTTTTTTTTTTTTTTTCAGTAGGCTCCATGCCCAGGGAGCTAACGCAGGCTTGAACTCACGACCCTGAGTTCAAGAGATCAGACGCTTAACCGACGGAGCCACCCAAGCACCCTTCACCCCTAGTTTTTGCATGTGGACTGCCCATAGTCACTTCCTTCTAAAGAGTATAGTATGGCAAGTGGAAGAAAAGAGTAACTTTATAAACACTACTTTAGTCACATGATCAAGGTCAACACCAAAAATGATAAGCCATGTTTGTAGTATATACCCTTCACATGATGAGTGAGAATGACACTTGACCTCTATGGTCTTCATCCCCAAAACCCATAAAGCCCATCTAGCCATGAGAAAAACATCAAAACAAATCCATATTGAAGGACATTCTACAAAATACCTGATCAGCACGCTTCAAAACTGTCAACGTTATCAAAAACAAGGAAAGCCTGAGAAACTGACATAGTCTAGCGGAGCCTAACGAGATCTGATGAGTGAATATAATGTGGTATCCTGGATGAGACCCAGGACCAAAAAAAGACATTCAGTGAAGACTAAGGAAATCCAAATAAAGCATGGATCTTAGTTAGCAATGACCAGCATTGGCTCATCAGTTGTAACAAACATGCCACAATATGTCAGACGTCAGCAAAAGGTGAAACTGGGTGTGAGGAATATGACCACTCTCCTCGCAACTTTTCAGGAAATCTACAGCTATTCTCAAATGTAAAAGTTTCTTACAAAATAAAAAGCTGCACAGAGGATTCTGAGGCACAGCATCTATTCTGTAGAAGATACTGAAGAGAATTCAAGAATGAGTGACACAGCACCATCAGGGTGCTTAGAGTCTGAGCAGGGACAGAACGGGGGACTGCTGCCAGACAAGCAGACAAAAGAGCAGAAATAAATAGTTGCAACTGATGTGTGCTGTAAGAAGTATTCCCATGGAAATTCAAAAGACCCCAGAAGAGGTTCTTTGCCGGGGGGGCTGGGGGACAGTCAAGAAAAATATCTCTAAAGGATGGGTAAGATTTTTATAGGTGAAGATGGAGGAAGTAGGTTTTTTCAGCCTCAGGATATGGGTTAATCTAAGATACAGAGCCCAGAAAATTGGGGGCAGACTCTGGGAACAAGGAGCCCACCTTGTCCAAAGGCTGGGCCGTGTTCCACACATGGTTCCATGGACCACTGGCCCACAGAATATTGTGCCACAGTAGGGCAAATTCTGCATACTGTTAACCCATTCCTGGGGAGTCCCAAAGCCCATGAGTAAAGACTTGGTGAAGTCCTGCAATGAAGAAACCTGTTTAACCTTGTCAACCCGGAGTTTCCTAGATTTATTTGACCACAGGTCTTTTATCTTTAAGGAATGTCAATTAACAGGTTTCACACAACTCCCTGGGGAAATGCCAGCAGGTGGTCTAGGTCAGGAAGAGATCCCAGAAGCTAGAAAGGTAGGAATGTGCACCTGCAGGGCCTTGAATGTTGGCAGCAATCAGAATGTTGTATGGTGGGAAGCCACTGAAGGCCACTGTGCTGGGGAGTGGCAGGGTCTCAGCTGTGCATCAGGAAGGCACCCCCAGAGCAGTGTGTGCAGATGAACCAGAAAGAGGGGAGACAGGAAGCCTTCCCAATGGAATGATGGTATGAATTAAGAGAATGGCTGCGGGGGAGAAAAGGTAAAAGAATTTCAGAGGTAGAAGCAAAGAGATTTGATCAGTGATTGAATTGAGGAAGGGGGTCAGGTGCAAGAGAGGGAGGGATGAAGAGGAATGGGGGGGAAATTATGATGCCAGGGACATCCCAGCTGGTGAGACAGGCCAGCCCGTGGTCTACAACAGAGCCCGCACCACCCTTCTCCTTTCTTCATCCCAAAAGACCCCATCTCAGACCAGAGTGACACCTCCACGCCCCCACAGGCACAGGGCCCAGCAAAATAGAATAAAATAAAAATTTAGTGTTGGATTATAACTCAGAGTGTAAAATACACATCCATGAGTACATACTGATATAAATCAATGGCTGAATAAATAAATGGGAGAAAAGACCAACCTCCCATACAGAAGAATTACAAATCACTTTACAGATTATGACCTGTATAACGATGCAGAACCTGTACCCCATGACCCACCCCACTCCGGACAGCACTCCAAAGCAAGGCCTCCCCCAAAGGCACGGAGTGGTCTTTCTGGGCAGGGACCCAACAACTGTTCAAACCCCTTTTCTACCACTGACTAGCTGGGTGACTTTGGGCAAATTACTCAAGCTCTCTGCCTCAGCTTCCTCCTTTGCAAAAGGGAGACAAAAAGAATTCCAACTTTGTAGGCCTCTTATGAGGAGTTAATACACGTAACGTGCTTAGGATAATATCTGGTAGACATACAGTAAGTATCAGTAACTATTCTGACTTGGAGCGGTGCGAGCGGAGGGGCGGGGGGAGTCAGGACGTGGGGCTTTGTGAGGAAGGAAGGAGTCTGGACCCCAGGAGAGGGTTAAACAATAACCTCAGAAGAGGAGGTTCTCGGGGCTGGGGTTAGAAGTCTGAAGTAGAGATATCAGGACAAGGGTTTCCTTTCTCTTTATGGGGTAGAAGCTGCTCATTTGCATATGGCTGCCTCCCTTCCCCAGATGCACACCGGTAATTAGAGGACTAGGGCTCCTTATTCTCCAAACACCTCCAGGACCTCTGGGGGATGAGCTGTGAATGAATCCACAGCCAGGCTTTGTGAAGAAAAAGGTGCTGAGAGGGCCAGCTGGCCTCCCTCTGCCTCAATTGGCCGCTTTCTGCCCCCAGGCTCTGGAGGCTGGCTCCCTGCTACAGGGGAGGGGGCGCCCAAAGACCCGCCCCCCAGCAACCTGACCACCTCCTCCCTTCTGGGTCCCCCGGACCTTTGTCTCCACGAGAGCCTCCCCCTCCCCAGCATCCGGTGCCTCAGCGGGAAGCAGATGGAGGGGAGGGGCTGCCAGACCTCTCCCTCCACCCTGGAAGGCTCAAAGGCGCTCCGGCAGGGTCCCTCCTCCTCCCAGCCTTTTTGTCGGCGCTGATGCCCTTGACTTTGGATTGGGAGGGGAGAACAGAGGGAGAAGTAGGTGTGTCCTTGAGTTTGAGCTTGTGGTGGTGAGTGGGTGGTAAGAAGCAATGAATTCACAGGGATGAATGGAGCCTGGGACTTTGGAAAGCAGCCTCTTTTGTTGGAGGCTGGATGATGTCAGAAAGCAGAAAAAAAAATTGCTGATAAAGTTACTTCTTTTTCAGAGTTTCTTCCTTCTTAAAGGGTGCTTAAGTCACTAGGGGACCCATTATAGGAGAAGAGTTAAAAGTTCAGGGTTCAAACTCTTGGCCGCACCAGTTACCAACTCTGTCACCCCCAGCAGAGTGCTCACCTTTTCTGTGCCTCACCTTCCTCATCTGCAAAATGGGGGCAAGAGTACACCTCAAAGACCTGTAGTGAACTGAGCAAACTCTTACATGTGAAGTGCTGAGTACCGGGTCCTGAACACAGGAAGCCCTCGAACACACCGGCTGTTGCCAACTTTAGTCAGAGGCTTCCATGGAAAGTTCAGGAAGGCCTGCTTTGATAGCAGCCTGCACTGGGAGGCAAGAGGCCTGGCTTCCTGTCCCCATATTGCCACAGCCTCATCACCACCTCAGTTCATAACACAGCTCCTCCATCTGTCTAACGGAGTACTAACACTTGTCCCACCTGCTTTATAAGGAGGTGAGAATAATGAGACCATGTGGCAGGATACATTTCTGAGATATTCTGTCTGTACTCCACTCCCCAGCAGGCCCCCCAGGTCATGAACCTCCTAATGCCCAGAACCATGGGTTACAGCAGCACCTGAACAAGCCAGGGGATTTGGTAGAAGCTTCGGGCTACCAGGAAGGGATTTTCGAGGAAGGGAACAGCCCACCTGAGAAGCAGAGAGGCAGGACTCTCCAGAAGTGGACCTGAAAGGGGTCAGTGAGGCCCAGGAGCAAGAGGTCAGATGCACTCCCATGCAGCGGGAGGAGGATGGAGTGGCCCAGAGAGGAGGGGGGGCATGGGGCACATGTTTCCCCCCAGCCTTGGCAAAGAGGTCATGCCCCGCTATGGTGGAACTGGAGAGCCGCTGACCTCCGAAGGCCGCTGGGGGTCACGGTGCCAAGGAAGCCTGCAGGGACCACAGCAGAGCAGCCCTTGCCTATTTTCCCAGCCCCACTGAAGCCTTCCTGCGCGCCGCCCCCTGCCCCCCACCGCCCTGTGCAAGCCTGGGGACTGGGGGAAGAGGTCCCACCACCCCAGTGGGCGGGGGCTCAGAATTAGAATTAAGTTGATTTAAAGACAAGCAAGAATGAGATGTTTCCTGAATGCCTGAGTTTGTGGGTTGACATTCATATCTACCACACACAGATTCCAAAGTTTAAAAAGTGTGGAATGCCAGAAACACAGTACATGACATGATTATTAATTACCTAATTATTTTGGTATAAAAATGCTTGGCAGGAGGAGAATAGGAAAGGTTCACCAGGGCCAGCAGGGGTTGGGGCTGGAGCCCCGGGAGAAACTGTGCTTACCTTTCAGCAGGGCTCACTGGGTGTGGTGGGGAGAACAGTGGAAGACCCATGGGGGATCCTGGCCTTGACCGCTCAGGTGAAACTACTCCTTGCAATTCAGCTTCCTGGGGCTGTGGGCTACTTCCCACAGCGTGTGGCCTGCTTGACCTCCCTGGGGCTCCCCGATCCCTCCCTCCCTTCTAGCAGGGGCACTGGGAAGCCTCCTCAGCAGCTTGGGGCAGGTGCACTTCAGTCTTGTGAAGGAGAAAGGGAGAGAAAGAGGCAGAGGCCCTGAGCCTGGAAACCCAGCTCATCCGGGCTTAAGTAAGTGCAGCTTCAGGAGAGAGTCAAACTTTCTCAGAGTAAAGTTTCCTCCTAAGTGGCAGAGGGAGGGGGCAGCCCTTGGGAAACCAAGGTCTCCAGTGTGGCCTTCTGGCTCCCAGGGGACCTTCCTGCTCCTCCTTCCTCCTCACTCGCCTGGCCTGGCCTGGGGGAGGCCCCTGGGGTCTTTGAGGTACCCAGGGCACCAGCGAGGTCTCTCAGCAGCCCTATCTCAGAACGAGGGGCTAGAATCATCTCCTGCTGGTGCAGGGGGAACTGAGGCCTGAGGTGGTGCTTTGGGAATAAATTCATCTAACCACGAATGGCAACCTATGGGCCAGGCCATAAAGTGTGCTCTTTGTTGCTCCCCTCTTGAGGCCCTTCCCTGCCATCTTCAGAAGTTGGTTCCAGGTAGGCAAAGCCTCACTGCCCCCAGCAGAACTCCAAGCCCAAGACGGTAGGTTTGGGGTGGTGCGGGGGGTATAATCTGAGTTGTAGAACATGAGATATGAACTTAGGCAGACCTGTGGGGAGTACCTCAAATGCCACTGCTTTGTTTTAAACATTGGCCCGCCTTGAGAAAAGGTAACCGGGGGAAGGAGATGGAGGGAAAGAGAAGATATTTAAACATGCAAATTCCTCTGGCCTGGGTAAAACCGAAATCCCTTGCCAAGTGCCTCGCTCATGGTTTATCACAAGTTAAGGTTAAGTGAGAGCCGTGTTTAGGGAGAAGCTCCTTTGAGCAGGCCCCGGGTTGAAGCGCATCATGTCGCTCCCCAACCGCTCCACAAAGCGGGGACTTTTATCTCCCCACTGTGGTGCTGAGGAGGCCGAGGCTGGCTGGTCCTGGCCTTGTGACAGGAAGGGTCCTGTCAGAAAGGGGACAGCAAGAGTAGCGGGGGCTGGGGCAGGGGACTCAGGGAGAGGGCAAGAAGTTTATTTCAGAACGCAGTAAAAATGTGTCCCCGCATTTGATGGATTGCTTTTCGGATTTGAGCCCAATGCTTCCCGCACGTGGGCAGGCAGGGCCCCACAAACGGGCCGTGGCATATAGGAGCGAAGCGCGAGTTGACTTGTAAGGGATGGTCGTGGGAGGCGCATACTTATCAGATTTCGTTTCTGCTCTCGTTTGGCATAGTAGCTGCTGAGCAGTGAAATGGGAGGGAGGGAGCAAGGGAGATTGAGACACAGTTCGTTATCCATAGACTGGA
>NW_023270389.1:28034656-28281959 GCF_011800145.1 Mirounga leonina
CTTTTGGGGAGCTGACAATCCAGTCTATGGATAACGAACTGTGTCTCAATCTCCCTTGCTCCCTCCCTCCCATTTCACTGCTCAGCAGCTACTATGCCAAACGAGAGCAGAAACGAAATCTGATAAGTGTGTGCCTCCCACGACCATCCCTTACAAGTCAACTCGCGCTTCGCTCCTATATGCCACGGCCCGTTTGTGGGGCCCTGCCTGCCCACGTGCGGGAAGCATTGGGCTCAAATCCGAAAAGCAATCCATCAAATGCGGGGACACATTTTACTGTGTTCTGAAATAAACTGCTTTTATTTCAGTTGCATTTGAAATTTTTGTTTCATTCTCACAGAGAAGGTTGCATTCTCACGGAGCCTAAAACAATAAATTCGCTAAAAAAAACAGTGAAAGTGGTTAAACTCACTTTTTTTTTTTAGCCTGCAAAAAGCGTTATGTTTAAAATTAACAGCAGTATTTTTTTTTTTAAAGACCAAAGTCAAGCTCTTCTTTCCACTCAGAAAAGTCTTACTTGCTGACTGGCCAGTGGGCAGAGTTCTGCATTTGGGTCTACCAGGCACCCCAGAAGGGCTTTTGTCTCCACTGGCCGGTGTGTGACCATAGAGCAGCCAAGCTTGAACGGGTCCCGTCAGGCTGTGGATTCCCAGGGCCCAGCCTGTGTTATAGGTTCATCAGGCCTGCCTTCCAGAAGTACCCGAGTCAGGCTCTGGCCACAGGGATAAGGTCTGCTGGCTTTCTTAAAGCATCACCACTATCCCCCTGAGGGACCACCCCACTTCTGTGGCACCTCGACAGTCAGCAGAGCTCAGTGGGTGAGCATATATGGTGTCTAGGGTTCTGTCACTTCCTATTAGTATGACCTTGGACAAGTAACTTCACCTCTCCATGCCTCAGTTTCCTGGCCCATCAAATGTGAATGCTGTGACAATAATATCTACCTCAAAGAGTGGCTGTGAGGATTAGCTGAACTATTACACATAACACATAAAGCACCTAGAACAGTGCTTGGCACAAAGGAAATGCTCTATTACCCCAAGCCAGGGTAAAGTGTCCTGACACCTAGTTCCCAGGGACCTTCTGTGCTTGGAAAGAAGATCCTTTCAGGTCAAGGCTTTTCAAATCACAGACTGCAACTATTTTGTGGATCATGGCATCACTTTAGTGGATTGCAACTGACAAGTAAAAAAAAAAAACAAAAACAAAGACCATAAACGAGGAAACAAAAAATCAAGTATATTGTGCATAGTTAGTATTGTCTCATAAAACTTTTGACTCAATATGTATATACTGGATTTGCTGGAAGATGTATTTTTTTAAGATTTTTTTTTAAGATTTTATTTATTTATTTGACAGAGAGAGAGAAAGCAAGCACAAGCAGCAGGAGGGGCAGGCACAGGGAGAGGGAGAAGCAGGCTCCCTGCTCCCTGATGCAGAGCTCGATCCCAGGACCCTGGGATCATGACCTGAGCTGAATGCAGACACTTAACTGACTGAGCCACCCAGGCGCCCCTGGAAAATGTATTTCTAATTGGGGGTTAAGATAAAGAAACAGTTTTTTAAAAAAGTTTAAAATACATGGCTCTAGGGTGTTGCCAGTTAGTGAGAACCCCAGTGTGAGTTCTTGGTTCCGTCCTGAGAGAAAGTAGGGAAGGAAGATCTAGGAGGGCTTTGTCAGACTGAGGAGACAGGGCACGGCTCATGGGGCAGGGGTGGGAAAGAGTGCAGGGTGTGGAGGCCTCAGGATGGCAAAGACAGTCTTGTATCTCTCACATTTTTTACTCTCAGCGGAGCCTGTTCCTCATGAAGGACTGGAAAAGCCCCCTTTAAAGAGTTTTACCTCAAGACAGCCCCACATTACTCGCCAGAGATAAAGGCAGGCGTCCACAATGTGACCAGTGGCATGGTTCTCCATGGGAACTAGCAGACAAGGGCCCCTTTGTGGGCCAGGACTGCTGACTGGACTGCTGGGAGCCTCGGAGGGAGACATGCATTGCCTACAGAGGCCTTGGCTCGTCCCCCACCCGGCATGCCCCCGGCTCTGTGTCAGGTCTCCCAGGGACGCCATCCGTTACAAGGAGTTTTCATACCCATGACCTCATCTGGTCCTCCCAACAGCTCCCTGAGCTAGAACGGGTGGGGAAAATATTATCCCTTATTTAGAAGCGATGAGTAAACTGAGGCCCCTGGAGGTCCAAAGATTTGCTCAAGGTCATCTCACAGTTGGCCTCAGCGTGTACAGCCTCCCTGTGAGTCCAGCAGAGTTGCTTTTGCCCGTGCTAACCTCTACCACACCTACACGGAAGTGGATGTAGATGGGATGGGGTAGGGAGCAGGTAAGGAGGCAGGCGTCCGCTTTGAAGAGGATGCACCTCTGCCTATGTGGAGCTCCTCAGTTCAGTCCAGAAAGGGAAGGTACGGAGAAGGGGAAATGCCAGCACCAGAAGGGATGCTGAGCTTCGGCACTCGCTTAGATCCCAGGAAGGTGATAAAATCCCTAAGAGCGGGGACAATTCTACACTTCCGCTGCCATCCCACAGCAGCCAGCGTCATCCTGGGCTCAGGGACACGTGTTGCCTAAGGCAGTGGAGGAAGCAGTCCCTTTGGAGGTCACGCCTAGCTCTGCGAGCTGGGCACACTGGGGCACAATCTGCCCGCAGCACAGCTGCTCTAACAGGGCCCCGGTTCGCTAGCCTAGCCTCCGAGGCTGCAGGGGGGACCCCTGCTCTAGGCCCAGCGCTGGAGCCCAACCGCATCTGCCTGCTCAGGGCAGTGACTCGTCCCTCTGCCTTTCCTCACTTCCGTCACTGGTCCTAAGTTCGGCTCAGAGGAGCTTATCTTTTTTTTTCTTTTTTTAAGGTTTTATTCATTTATTCATGAGAGACAGAGAGAGAGAGGCAGAGGCAGAGGGAGAACAAGACTCTCCGCTGAGCAGGGAGCCCAATGTGGGGCTCGATCCCAGGACCCCGGGATCATGACCTGAGCCGAAGGCAGACGCCTAATGACTGAGCCACCCAGGCGCCCCGAGCTTACCTTTTTAGAAAGGCATCATTACTAAAAAAACTAAAGGATTTTGTTTTTAATGTATGTGCTCTGCACATAAGACACTTTTGTATTTAGGCAAAACGAAGTACACCTGTCCCTTCCCCCACCTGTCTCTTCCCCCAGGAGGTCCCTGGTCAGTTCTTCAGCCTCTCCCCTTCAGCTCCCTCCCTGGAGCCTGCAGGAGCCCCGTTCACGGCCCTTCAATGCCCGCCATCTGCACTGCCTGCTCCCTCAGACCACTGCCGTGTCACCTGGATGGTTCCAACTGGGGCTTTCCGTTGGGACCCCATCACTCTTGCCTCCTCCAATTATATTCTCCCACAGCAACCTGAGTCACTTTTGAAAAACACAAACCCAATGTCACTCCTCCCACTGAACACCTTTCCTGTCTTTCCATTGGATGTAAGGACAAAATTCAGACTCCTGACCCTAAGCCCCAAGGCTGCGGTTGGTCCAGCACCTCCTGCAGGCCCACCTTCCCAGCTTTGGGCTGCACTACTTCCTCCTCAATGACCTTTCCACTTGCCTCAAACACCTGAGCCTGCTTCTATCTTAGACCACGGGGCCTGGTGGAAGGCTCACTTGCTCAGGGAAGCCCTCCCTGACCAGCCCCTCTAATCTAAATCATCACACCCTCCACTTTTCCTACAGAGCACTACAGTGCGAACTAAGGATTCTCTTCTGTGATTACCCACGTAAGAGTCACTGCCCCACCCCTGCCCCCGCAAAACTCTAAGTCCACGAAGAGAAGGAATGGGTCTGTTCTGTTCACTGCTGTAACCTCAAAAAGTAAAACATTGCCTCGTATACAGTAGACAACCAACATGTGTTGGGGGCTTCATATGTTGGCAGGCCGTGGACTCTTAACCACTATACCGCGTGGGCTCCCTCAGCTCCAGCCCGGGCTCCTCCTACCCTAGGGCCAGCCACACTTAGGCACCGGTGTGGCACATTCTCTAGAAAATACATCTGAGGACCTGATACTCTTAGCACGTTGCCTGAGGCTCTGCTCAACAGTTAGGACACAGAAATGATGAAAAAGGACTCCAGCGCAGCTGATGGAGAGTGTGATGAGGAAGAAGAGGCTGCAAGGGGCACAGGTCAGGCGAGCAGCTGTGGTAGGGAGGGGAGTCTGGAAAGGCTGATAGGGCTGGCAAGGCAAGGGGACCAGAACCGGCCACCAGAGGCAGCTCCAAAGCCACGCTGCCCCTCCTCTCGTCAGCCTTCCAAGCAGCTAGGGTAGGGGTCGCATTAACCCATCACAGCCGCACCTCATCTCCCCTTGGAGTCTTAGTTCCCAGGGGACTGTCAAGGCGACTTCCCCACCCCAGGTGAGCAGTGCTGGGGCTGCGGGGAGGGGCTCGGGTGCAGGCAGAGAGACCCCAGGTGGAAACCCAGGCCTGGGCTCCCTGCCAAGGCTTTTCAAGTACCCATGAGCACACGTCACATTTCAGTCCTAAAAAAAAAAAATCACCCCATGAAGAGGCACTAGACGCACAGCTCATTTCCATCTGAGCACGAAGCCTGCTAAAGCCATCAGAGTAGGGGTGTTGGGGGGATCTGGAGGTGGGGGAGGGGTGAGGCTGGGGGAATGTGAGCCTCCTGGCTCTGGGGCTGAAATACCAAACCCTGGTCGGCCTGCTCTTTGAGAGTGTGGCTTGGACTTCTGCAGACATGACCTCATTCCCTTGCCTCCTGCTGTTACCAGCCTCATTTTTCTGAAGAGGGAAACTGAGGTGGCCTTCCAGATCCCAGGAACGCTCAGGAACGCTCAGCCAGAGGAAGACATAGGCTCCACTGGTTTCAAGTGCCTCGCGCTGAGACCACCGGGCCTGTGAGAGGACTCTGGTCAGTCAGACTGGCCCTTCACATGCCTGGCGGGGGCCTCCATCCTTGCCCCTTGAGGGAATGGCATTTCCCTCCATGTGGGACATTTGCCAGAAGAGGTTCCCTCAACCAACCCCCACAACCATGGAAAGCCAGCTCTGACGGCCCCTCAGGTTTCACTGAGAGATTGTATGAGTCTCCGTGGGTGGGAAGAACTGTGGAGTGACTTTTAAAAGCATATTTATGAGGTTTAAAAGCCACAGGGAGAGAGAGGTGCGTTTGTTACTTGACCCTAAAACCTCAGCAGATAGTTTTAAAAATGCATGGGTCAGGCCAACAGCAGCCATTTGCTGAAGTGTGGTTGTGACAGCTGCATCCTCCTCCTCCTCCCTCCCTGGGTTGACCTCCCCAAAGAAGATGGATCACGGGACAGGAATAGGAGTTGGGAGACCTGGATTTGGGTCCCTGATCTACCACTCGCTGGTTGGGTGACCTTAGGCAAATTTTGCTTTTCTGGTACGTCGGTGCTCTCAGCTGTTAAAGGGGACTGGATGATGAGGGCTGACCCCCGAGGCCCGTCCAGGTTCTGACCCTCTACGCCTTGCCAGGGGCCCCACCCCACCGACATCTCTGCGGAGCGCACCCGCCGGCAGAGACAGCTCATCCTGCTCCTTCAAGGATCTGCTGGGGGTGCCACATCAGGATGTCCTCACTTAAAATCTGAGGAAGGGGACAGTTTCATTAAACCTTAGTGGGGGAAAGCGCTAGGCCAGGAGTCAGAGAGCTCTGGGTGGCCCTAGGCTGGACCTAAGGCCTGTTTCGTCCTCTGCAAAATGAAAGCTTTGTGCTTCACCTCCACTGTTGACACCGTGATGCTGGGGCTTTCTGTAGAGTCAGGGGTCAGGGAATGTCCTCGGTGCTTGCCCCACCCACCAGCTGGATTGCCACTCTTGCTGAGGGAGTGGTGTCTCTTGACCTTGCCCGGGAGCCTGGCTTCATGGAGAGGGAGCTGGGTGCCCTCACCCCTATTCTTGGCTCTTGCTTTTCGATTCCATTCAGAGAAATCCTGACAAGCAACATGCCAGAGGGCAGCTGCCTGATGGAGCCCTGTACTACCCTGCTTCCCAGAAACCCCGGCATCCTCAAATCTGCAGGCGCTCAAAATCTCCGGCCAGGAAGGAGCTGGGAGTGAGAGAAGGCCAGCCCAAGCAGGAGATACACAAAACATCCGTCACCCCCACCCTGCTGCCTCTTCCTTCTCCAGGTTACGGGGTGGGCGATATCCTCCAAGCGAGGACCGAGCCAAGGATTTCAGGGGCCCCAGGGATGGGCATGGACAGAGATGTCACTGGCTTCCTCCACCCATCGTTCCTGGGTCTCTTTATCATAAAAGCAAGCTCTTAAAGTCTAACCTCGGTCCTTCTTGCTACTACCATTTTTCTCGTGATCTCTCCTCCGTGGATATAAAGGACAGTTGCTCTGCCACCCTCACGCACCATCCCCCACCCCATCTGTCTTTTCTTCCAGACTTATGTTTTCTACACTCAGAGCTGCTTGAGATAATATATAATTTTTTTTTTTTTTTTTTTTGGTAGGGAGGCAAGACAAGAGTGGGTGTGGGGACAGATTCCCTTCCAATTATGTCTGGCTCAGGCTGATGCTAGTGTCAGTTTGCATTCCCTGAACACGTAGGAGCCTAGAAGCAGGGGGGAGGCAAGAGACAAAGAGATGCTCGCCACCCCAGCCTTCGCCATGGGCAGACCAAAGGAGCCTGGGTAGCTGGGAATGGAGGGACCAGGAAGGTGGTCTGTCTGGGAAGAGGTGGGAATCTGGAGCCCCCTTCCCTCAGCTCTGCAAACTGTTCCCTCTGGCCTCAGAGGCCCATTCTCATGGGACTTACCTGTGATGCGTGGCCTTCACCTGTCCACTCAGAGCTCCCTGCTCCTTCACTTCCTTCACACATGAGTTTGAGGAATTGAAATGGATACCAGTTTTAGTCAAAAGGGATCAAAAGAAACCAGAAAAGTAAAACTGTTATCCCCCAAATCTCAAGGAGAGTAGTTCAGGCAGATGGAATGGCTTTTCTTTCTTTCTTCTTTTTTTTAAGCTTTCACATTGGCACAGATAATTGAGAGATGAGTGTGTTTGCAATGTTGATGGTAGAAACTCCAAACCTCAGCAGGTTTGCTCTCAGGCTGGGAATGGGCAGGAGGCACAGGCAATTCTGGCCTTTTCATGAATATTCTCCCCCAGTGTGACTGCAGAAAAGAAGCCAGTTCTGAGCACCCTCCTGGAGTCACCCTGGTCTCTCAGCCAAGGAAGGAGTGATGGTGACCTGGTTGTCCTCAGGAGGGAAGGCCCTCTATCTGCCTGCCTATGGCTCCTGCCCTCATCCTCTCGTCCTTCCAGAGATAGAGACTGGAGGGGAGAAGGCTTTTCAAAGCCTATTCTGCACCTAGTGGCTTCCTGCACATGACAGTGCTGGTAGTGGGTGGGAACGGAGATGGAGGGCGAGCATCACCGTCCCCACCCCCCACGATGAGCCCCCAGCCACAGGCATCTGATTTCTAAGCCCGCAGCTGAACTCTTGACAATGAGCTCCAGGAACTGAGAGTGTTGCAGGCACAATGAGAACAGGCTGTACCTGGGCAAACTCTGCAGGGCTGACCCCAGGAAAGGGGCAAGAGGTGCAGAGCGTCACGTGGGTCTGTGGTGGCCGCTGAGGCAGGGCAGAGGGGCCCAGCTGGAGGACGCCCTGAGCACAGCAAAAGGAGAGGGTTGGGAGAATGGGGGGTGCACTCTGGAGAGGGGAAGATCGGGAAGGAAGAAATGTGGGTGGGAACATGCTGGCGTCTTTTAATCAAATGCAAATTTAAGGGAGACGGCATGCAAACTGACATGTCTAATTTTTGTGTCTGCAGTTTGGGCGGTGTTTGGAAAGAAACGAGCATCCTGGGGGAGATGCTTCTTGAGAACTTGCTCAGCACACACAGAAAAGACCTACGAACGAGTCATCTGGTGAACTCCGTGGTGATGAGACAGCACGACAGAGGCAGGGCCCAAGGACACCAAAAGGAGAGAAGAGGGCATCCTGGAGACGATGGGCCTGGCTGCAGTGGGGAGGGAGGAGGTGAGGCTGGAGGAGGGCTGGTGGCAAATGGGGCAGTTGAGGGCATGCTAAGGCTCAGGAGGAAGGGCCCAGGGAAACACAGGGATCCAAAGACAAACCACCTGGGGGCTCCGGGACACAAGAGCTGCACCTCCCCCACCAGAAGGAAGCTCCCTGAGGGCAATACCCATGTTTCCCCCACATGACTGGTGGGTCCCTGAGCAGAGGGCTGAGTCTCCCCCCACAGGACAGGGGCTCCTGAGGGCGAAGCCTTTGTGTCCCCTATCAGACTGGGGGCTCCCAGAGGACAGGGGCCATGTCTCCTTCTTCTACAACCTCATATAGCGGGGGTGGATAGACAACAATGAAATACTATGACAAAGCCATCATTTATTATCTGCAAGCGCCAGGCATTATGCTCAGTGCCTTATGGATGTTAGCTCATTGACTCCTGGTAGCAATCTTACGAGATAGCTATTAGTTGACATATTTAACAAGTGAAGAAACTGCCACTCAGAGAGGATAAGTCGGCCCAGGGTCTCAAGGCTGGTTAATACAAACGCAGGATCTGAACTCAGGACTGACTCCATACTCTGTGCATCTGACCACTCTATTCTGTGTCCTTCCTCCCAGGACCCCAGAAAGGAAGGGTGATGGCTTAGGATATACAGAGCTGCTGCAAACAGCTTGGGTTGAGAAGCTGGGAACTTTATGATTGTGATTCAGAGATACAATTTCAGCAGGAAACCCAATCTCTATGCAGCGTGTGGGAAAATGGCAAAAATCCAGCCCCTGCCCAGCCCCAGGCCAGAATGGGCTCCTCTGGCTCAGAAGCAGGGCTGGTGTCTCTGTGGCAAATCCCTTCCCACCCCCCATCGGACGTCCCACCCCTAAGGCAAAGCCAGGGGGTCTCCCCTCACCCCAGCACCCCGGCCCCAACCTCATGCTTGTGGAAGTGATGGGTCAGCATCAAACCCATCCAGCTGTTCTCCCCTAAGATAAGGGAAGGAGCCAGGATGTCTTGGCCTCGTTCCCCCCAGATGTCCTCCCAGCTGTGTGTTAACCCGCCACTGGGGTGGATTTCATGCCTCAGCCCTGGAAGGACCTTTCAAGGACCACCAGTGGGGTTGTGAGCCAATGCAGGGACCGGGGACAGGGCAGGACAGTTTCCAAGGACCTGGGGTGGAGAGGGGACATACATGCCCAGGGTAAAGCTATGGGCCCTTTCTGAGTGCCCTTCCCTACCCAGAGGGGAGGACATCGCCAGTTTCACCCTGCTCGAGATGGGATCTAGGCCCTGAGTTAAGGACTAGGGGTGGGTAATGAACTTGAAAAACCTTTGACTACCTTCTTCACATCTGCTTCCAATTCAACCACTTATTTCATAGTGTTTCTATTTTCTTTTCATCAAAGTCTAAACGACCACCAGGCTGATGTATTACCTTAAAAACTTTGGACAAAGCCAATGTGCTTCTCCTATCTCCCCTGAGGGGAGACTGGCTGATGTCTTGGACAGGGCAAGCACGGAGCTGTGGGCATCCACGTTCCGCCACGTGCGCGGGGGGCAGAAATGCCGGTCCACCGTACAAAAGGTGCTGAATCCGATGTGTGGCGCGGAGCAGAGTGGAGAGCGCAAGAACGCTGAGCAAGTGAAGGTGCTCAGTAAAGCCAGCTTCCTTTACCCGGGAAATCTGGCTGATCCCCGCAAGCCAGCTCTGTGTCTGTGTCCTATAATAAACTCCCTCTTTGGCTTAAGCTGCCTCCAGGGGTCTTCCACAGATACAACCGAAAGTCTGAATGAAAATATCAGAGCTGAACTGAAACAGGGTCAGTAACGAGCCAATCTGTAAATGAAGCCACTGGAATCCCTGGGTGACATTGGGGTCTGCAGAGCCAGGGTGATTAGGACGAGGAAGGACAGGGGATCTGTAAGCCTGCAGGGGTGGGGGCAAGAACGCCAACCCTACTGATCATCCGTGGCATGCCAGGTGTTCCCTACTCTCTTCTATTTAATCTTCACAATCACCCCCATGTAGTGGGTCACAAGCCCCATTCTACTGACAAGGAACAGGCTGAAAGAGTGCTAAGGACAGCCAGCAAGTAAGGACAGAGTTTACTTGAACCCTCACAGGCATGACACTTTTATCCCAGAGATACACAGGGCTCCAGGCCAGGCCACTAGAGTCTTGATGCATATCTGTCCCCTATAACATGACGTGCTGGTCCTTCTGGACTGTCAGGACAGGTGTGCAGGGTGGAGGAATGAACACAGAGGGTGGTGAAAGCAGAGAAAGCATATCAACCACAGACTCCACCCACTGTCCCCAGCCTGGCAGCGAGGACCCAAGACCGTCCAGGGAATGTGCTTGGCTCCCAGCGCCACCACTCTTCTGGAGGAGACATCAGAATGGAGAGCACTCTGGAATAAAGGACCTGGGCAGCCGCCCTGGAGGGTTTGCCATGCCTGTGGACTCTGTCAGGCCAGTGTTCTCCACCAGTGAGAGGCCCTGGACCATAGTGCTTAAGAAGGCAGATGGGTGAGCTACACTGCCGGGTCAGGGGGTGCGGGGGGTGTCATACCCAGGCTCCTCCACTTCCTGGTTGTATGACCCTGGGGAAGTTACTTCTCAGTTTCCTCATCAGTAAAATGGGACTAAAAATAGCACCCATCTCCCTAGTTTGTTCTAGGTGACTCGATGAATCAATATATGTGTAAAGTGCTTAGAAGAGTGCCTGATACATAACACAGAATAAATGATAGATGTTATTACTGTGAGTCCTTGGGTCTTCCATGTAGGTAACTCCCCACCTCCAAGATGGAGCACTCTGGAAAACTGAATCTAGAAATCAGGGGTTTCTGGCCAAGGGGGAACAAGAGAGGAAAGGAGCAGCCGTGCCCTGAGATGCAGACAGGGCTGAATCTGCCAAGAGCAGCCACGGAGCAACCCTTTCCCACACGTGCAGCCCTCAAGGCATCCTCCCGGATCTGGGAGCTGGGGAGTCTGACCCCTGTGTTACCACCAAGGAGGTTGAGGTTGAGGCCTTGAGTGGCTTATTCAGGATCCGCAGTGACAGAACAGGGGCGCCTGGGTGGCTCAGTCAGTTAGGCGTCTGTCTTTGTCTCGGGTCATGATCCTAGGGCCCTGGGATCGAGCCCCCAGGTCAGGCTCCCTGCTTCTCCCTCTCCCTCTGCCCCTCCCCCTGCTTGTGCTCGCACTCTCTCTCTCTCTCTCTTTCAAATAAATAAATAACATCTTAAAAAAAAGAGTGACAGATCCAGGATTCACAGTGGGAGGGACCAGAGGAAGAGCTTATCCCAGGCTGACATTGTGAGGCCCAGATTCTTCCTGATCATTCTAGTCATCCTCAGCATGGCCCCCTCAGCCCTGATCCTTCATGTCCTGGTGGGAAGCCCTCTCCCTGCAGCTCCTGGCCACAGCGCTGTACTGCAATTGCTCACATGCGGTCTTCTTCCTGGACTAGACAGGGAGAGCCTTGGGAAGCAGGGGTTGGCAAACAACTGGCACCTGAGGAATGGTTGCTGAGGCAGGAAAGAACACGTTCTTAAAGACCTGGGCTCTCAGGACCACTGCAAGATGGTTCAGCCTACAGGTTCTAGAATGTCTGGAAGGCATGGGAAGCAAAAGGATGCTACTTCTTGTACAAGAGGCAGTGGAGTCTATGGTGAAATGGACGAGTCTGAATCTTAGCTTTACCATGAACTTGCCAAGTGACCTTGGACAAGCCGTGTGGCCTCCCTTGACTCCGCTCAGTTTCCGCATACTTCAGTCTTGTGCAAGAGTGGAGTGGCCAGTCTACAGAAGTGTGCCAGGAGGGGCATACTACAATGCCTGCTAAAAAACACAAAACACTCCCACACCAGGAAGCAAAGTAAGGGCTTCCTTGGGTCCTCAGGTGCTCCTCCCACCACCTGGTCATGTGGGCCCTTTCTCTGGGACTCCCACAGTTTGGCATCCACAGAGTTAACATCTGGCATGGCGGAGGGCCCCCAGGATTCCTCCAGCTCTGCAGCCAGCAAGAGTTGTGAAATATTTTGCATGTGACCCTTGATTAATATCTCATTGTGAGGATGAAATGGGTTTATATAAGCAAAGTGCTCAGTGCAGCTGACAAACAGTGAGTGCTCAATAGATGTTAGTCACGATTTTGCGAATCTCCAGTGACTCGTGTCTGTGAGTGTTAAATGATCCACACGGATCCTCAGGATGAAGGTTTCTGACCTCCCTGCAGAGTCCAAAGCCTCGAATAAAGTCTTGGGCACCGAGTGTTTCCTTTTAGGGAGCCCAAACCCTGCAGCCAGGCCCTTGGTGGCCCCAAAGCTACGAGCTTAGCTGAGGTGCCAAGCAGGGAGGCCTCACCCCGGCACTCCTGGGCTTTGGGGTGCCAGCAAGAGCAGGGGCAGCCTCTCCACCCTGCCTGCTGTGAGCAAACCCCACTGGGTGCGCAGGGTGTCAGGCAGCACAGGGACTGAGCCTTGCCCCTGTGCCCAAGAAGGCCGCCCCGCATCGTGGCTGCTGTGCTTCATGGCGGCCAAAGCCTCAGGAGCTGCACTGGCCTGTCTCCCTGGCCCAGCGGGCACTGCTGCCTTCTCTGCTCCATAACCCCTCCCCTGGTGCTGCAAGCTGCAGGATGACAGGGAGGCCATGCGGTGAGCACGGCGGCCACCCCTGGACACCACGTCACCATCAAGGCCAGGGAGCATCCATGTAGGACAGGATCTACACACTCAGGCAACCCCTGAATTCTAGGACCACACCTCCTGGGGATGCCCAGATTCCAGGACAAAACCAAGTCCTCTGACAAAACACCCTAGCTCCCATAACAACAGAACCCCATGGAAATGTCCAGGGCATGGCAACTGGAACAGTCTGGTGGCATCTTGAGGAACAGAGGAAGGTGAAGATCTGAGTGTAGGCTAGGGTTCCTAATCCTTCACCAGGGCACACTCACTCCCTGGGGGCCCTTCTACCCCGGGGTGAGGGGCTGTTCCCTTCACTCCCTGGAGGACCATCTGCTCCAAGGGCTCCTAGCCAGCTAGTCCCAATCCAGTCCTCCCATTCCATCCAAGCAAAGCTGGATGATGGGAATGCATCTCCCCTTGTGCCAAGCGTTTCTGGTTCCTTTAAATAGCTCCCCAACTTCCAACTCCTTCAGGAAGGCATCCTGGATGGAGCAAGTAAGCTAGGAGCTGAAATGTGGCCCCCACACTACTTAAGCCTACTCTTAGGTTGGGTTGTGCATTGGTTCTGCTGTGTATAGTCTGGTTCATGCCTTGCTGTGGGCGCTCCCCAGGGCTGGGGGGGTGGGGGGGTGCAGTACCAATCCCTGGGCGGGGCAGAGAGCTGTACCTCAGGCCTCACCAGAGCTGCTGCTAATCAAAGGGCCCATCTCTGGGCACCGAGACGTGTTCTCTCTGCAGGGGGAACAAGGGCAATCTTCACTCAAGCAAACAGATTCGGAGCTTGAGAGGCCCTGGGCTGGCTGATCTCATCAGTCAGCAATCTCTTCAAAGGACCAATAGGCACCGGATTCTTTGGGGGATCCTTTGGGGCAAACCTTGTATATCCAGAGATGTACAAGAGACTGGCAGCAAGAGCCTGGACCCTGCTGGAGCCATTGGATCCACTGCTCGCCTCTGTTCAAATGTTGCCCAGAGCCTACACTCAAGCCCCAGTGCCCTCCACTCGGGTCCGTCATGCCGCTCCCATCCTGCCTGCCCAATCTCACTCCCTCTCTCACTTCCTGTGCCGCCTCTCCTCCAGCAGACAGGATCCCACAATCAAGCCCCTCATTTACCTCCTCCTCGCCTTCTCTAGTCCCTCCCATCTCTGCTGCCGGGACCCCAACCTTTGCAACCACATCCCGTCTCCAGAGCTTCCCCTCCTCCCCGCTGCACCCACGCGCACACTCGCCCCACGCTCAGTCTCCTTTGCCTCTCCGAACTTTGTCACAGCACCCGCCACAACCGCCTGGCACAGGAATGAGCGCGATCCTTCTCAGCTCCTCATCCAGCCTGCCAGAAGCTAGCAGGCAGGGCCCAGAACCTCAATCTCAGGGGCACAGAGCTTTGCCCATAGGGAACGCTTGAGGGGTTAATTCTGAACTCAGTGGACTCAAACTCAGCTGCAGGGGGGTGTGGGGGAGTCTCGAGGCTCCTGGAAGCAGCATGTCATAGGAGTTAAGTTCAAATCCTGGCTTTGCTGCACTAGCTTTGGGCAGATTCCCCATAGTTCAGGGCCTCAGTTTCCTCATTTGTAAGTTCCAGCATGGCGGGATGATTGTGAGCACTGACTTATTACGCATCAGGAACAAGAACAACGCCTCTTATGGTGACGGATACGTGTTCGTTATTACCGTTAGATTATTGTATTCTCTAGGCCTACTTGTTGCCCCAGCAGTCAGGTCTCAGAGCTCCTGGGAGGCAGCTCCTCAGCCCGGGATGGTGGGAGTCCCAGGCCCCGTGGCAGCTTATGGAGCCTGCAGAGAAAAGCCAAGGCCTCCTGGGTGACTGCCAGCTTTCCCAAAAGGGAAGGGCCTGTTTAGCAAGTCACCAAGGGCAAAGGGAGCCTGTGTCCTCACAGTCTAGGAGTAACCAGCACTCAGAGTGCTTTTCTGGGAGAGAAGCCAGGGAGACCGAACCCCTGCAGCCTCTGCCTGGGAGTCTCTTTGAGGGAAATCGTTCCACCCTGGTCATATTTCAGACTCTTTCAAACCTGTCCAATTCCTGCATGCACACAACACGTGCACACAAACATACCTTTAGTATGTGCATATTTGCCGGAGGCCGGTGAGTGCTCCCATGACCCATACTAACCCCTGCACATCCAGTGTTCACACCCTGAGTCCCAGCCTCACCTATGTTCTTAGGATTAACGGCTATCTGCCATACGCCCTATGAACCCAGTACCTCCACACACTCACACAAACCTTGCTCTTTCAACACTCACTACCCTCCTACCCAGCCCTAGGTCCCAGTTTACAGTCTGGCTCTCCATCGAAACACCTGGGACTTGGGACATGACTCCGCCTCCCAGACCAGATCACACCCAACGACAACACCCCAACTGGATACCTGCAAGACGACCCTGGATTCCCTGGGGACCAACACTGGGAGCATTGAGAGCACGCCCTTGGGTCTGCTGGGCTGTACTTGCTTTTGGTTCATCCCCAGGGCACAAGAGCACCCCAAATCCAGAGCGAGAGTTACAGCCCAGAAATTAGAGGGCTGTGGAGAATGTGCCCACTCCAGTGGCCCTGAAGTGTGTCACTGAGGTGTCTAAAATAGACTCGAGCACGGCCCAGGCCCAGGCCCAGCGCCTGTGGAGTTCTGGCCGCCTTGCTGAGGTTTGGCTGGAGCTGACTTGGAGAACTGTGTGTCAAACGCACGACGTACAACAGCGCTGGCAGCAAGAGCCTGGAACCTGCTGGAGCCAAAGCTCTTGCGGGTGAACCTGCAGCCTGCGGCTGGGCTGGGCTCCGCGCTCTCCCACCCCCACCCCACCACAGCACCGCAACAGGCTCAAGGAGTCTGGGGGCTCCGGCGAGGTCCCCATTCTCCTCCACTCTGCTTCCTACCCCTTCAATTTGCCCCTTCTCCTGCCAGAAGCATGGGTGCTGATAAAAGATGAGAAGCCTTGACCCACCCCACTTATTCCAGGCACACATGCTGTGCCCACACTTAGCCCACCGCAGTGACCATGTTGGACACACCGTTGGCACAAGGCTAATCCTCCCTCAGCCTCCAGCTGGGAAACAGAAACAGCTCCTGGGGCGCTTTCGCAATCTGCACCTTGATCTCTGCTGGTCAGAGGGTAGCAGAGACCTGTGTGCACCGAAGGAGGCAGAAAGGAACCCTGGGGGCTCTGGTTTTGTCCCAGGAGGCCTGGTCCCCAGAAGCAACGTGAGGGAAGGTGTGGGAGATGGTGTCCACTTTGAGGGCTGACCCAGCATTCCAAGGGCTTCTATGGACAGAGCGTGCCCACGCAGGGCCAGTGAGCTGCGCCTGGCCCCCTGGCCCTTCCTGTGCACGAGAGAGAAGGCTGCAGGCTCCAGGGACTTCAAACGCATCTGGGTAATCCAAACAGGGTGTGGGAGGAGGTCAGCCAGTGCAAATGAGAAACATGTGGCGTCTGTTTCCCCTCTGCTGGCTGGCTAGCACAGGGTTTCCAGGCAGCGAGAGAAGGCTGTGGGGAGGAGGCCAGGTTGGACCCCGAGAACACTCCGCCAGGTGCTGAGATGCAGACATTAGGAGCAGGCAGGGGGTGCGGTCCAGGTGGGGAGCAGGACTCCACTAGGCCCAGCAATCAGGGTGGATGGGTCGGCTCCTCTTCCTATCAAGTCTTATTCCAAAAGGAAAGACAAATGGAAGGAAAATTAAAGCAGGTAACAAAGGGAGAAAAGATGCAGTGGAATATGGCTAGGTGTCTGCCCTCAAATACAAGAGGGTATCTGAAAGGCAGGCTAGCTTAACCTGTAAGGATCCAGATGGCAGGTTTGGACCCATGGGTGGAAATTCTCAGAAAGAAGAATCTTAGTTCAACAGACTCTCCAATAATGAGCGCTTTCCAGGAAAATAAGGTAGTGAGCCCTCTGTCACTAGGAGTGTGTAAACAGAACACCCACCTGCCTCTGATGCTATGGAGGGATTAATTTCAGCTTCAGGTGTGGGTGGCTCAACTAGACATTTCCATTCTGTGGTTCTGTGAGATCCCAGGGCAGGGTGGGGGAGAAGGGGCTTTTGCTCTCCCTGGCCGTACCAGGAGACACCGCAGTGTGATGCAGACGTGAAGGAGAAGCAGGGTGCTCAGCTGCAGTGAGGAACCCTGGGGGCTCTGCTCAGCCTGCTCAAAGCAGGACGGGCTCTCCCTTGAACCCCAAGGAGCAAACTGCACCTTCAGCACTTGGGATCAGAGGCTGTGAGGAGTGGGTATGTGTGTGCGGAGGGACAGTTCTAGAGGAGAAAGATTGGAAGTTAGCAGGAGAAACTATCTGGCATTGGCAGCCTAGGTTTGGGGACAGGTCACGGTGGGGAGGGGCACCTGTAGCCACAACAGCAGACGTGGGGCTACACGTCGGGGGGGGGGGTGTAGAATAAGAGGGAAGTATCGGGAAACAGCCCAGGATTCCAGGTGACTTGGTCCTGTTACCCATTCAGTCCACATCTAGAAGGAGCCTATGGCCTGGGCTTGGAGCCAGCATTGATGATAAAGGGCATCTCCCTGGGTTGGTTTATGCTTCCGGGGTAGCAGAGAAGCTCCAGGCACTTCGGCTCCATCTGCTTCTCCCCAGAGCAGAGGAACTGCCCCCAAGACCTACTCATGCATCCATCCGTTACTCTCAGAAGCAGAGCTGTGGCTGCCAGGTGAAGAGAACAGCTTTGCTACAGCCATCTGAACAAGGCAATGCCCCAAGGCTAGGACCAGGACCTGGACGGGGCCCCGGGAGAGCACTAAGCCCGCTCAGGGAAGAAAAAGTTCTGGGCATGTGAGAAAAGAAATGTACCCCTCAGTGCTAACCTTGAGGAAGGCAGGAGACCTTGCAAATGGAAGGTTCTATGCTAGTTTCTCCACATGCATGCTCACCTTCAGACCCCCACACCTTGCCACAGCCCTTCCTTCAGCTTGTGAATCTATAAGCATCCTCCAGCGAACTGCTGTGCCCAGGGGAAGGCTAGAGGTGAGCTTTGTCCTCCTGTTCCTGCTAGGCCTCCGGGGAACCCCTGGGAAGAGTGGCTCTGGGCGTGGAGCCTCTGACTAGGTGAGCCTGCACATATTTTACCTGCTGCCTCTGGGCATCAGTTCTTTCGGAAGAAATCACGTAACTCCTCTACCCACCCAGACCCCCCAGTGCATTGAAGAAGAAGGAAGTAATTTCTTCTCTTCCTCTATTCAAAGCATCCCAGAACACATTCTCTAGAGTAAATCCCACTCTCACCACCCCCTTAAAACCAACATCAACCAATTGGCTTAGAAATGGATGACTTCCGGACTTCCCCTGTTCTGTTTGCCCTGAGCCTCTGAGGACCTAACTGTTGGCATGACAACACCTCCCATCGGTCCAGACACCTTCTTGAAGAAGTGGGACCAGGAATCCCAGCCACCTGGGTTCCTTTACACCCTGACCTTGGGCTGCCTTAGCTGCTCCACTCTGTCCCTTCGCCTAGAGGGTTGAAGAAAGGAAAAGTGAATGTGTGGGGAGTCAACAGACTGATTTTCCTTTGAGATCCTTAGGCCCAGGGCTGATGAAGCAGGAAGAGTGTGGTTTGGGATGGTGTTATGTAGTTAAATGGCCTGGGACATTTCCAAGTTCTGACCACCTTCATCTGCAGCCCCCTCCCCAACACTATAGGTAGGGAAGAGCCATGAGAGGGTCTCTTCCATTCACAAATGGGGAAACTGGGTTCCAGAGGAGGTCACAGAGCTTAGAACTTCCAGACAGGGAACTCAGGACCACAACCTCCCACCCTGCCCCAGGCCCAGGTCTGGTGACATTTCCTCTCAGAGCCAAACTGCCTGATGTGGACCATTGGCCAGGGTCCAAAGACATCTGATTCCTGGGATTGGCCCATTTCCCCCTGGGCACTCACCCTTCAGCCTTCCAAGTTTCCAGGGTTCCCCAGTGGGAACCTAGTTATTTGGCAGCTTCCAAAACAAGGGAAGGGGCACAGAGCCTGCCTAGATCATCTGGGTCCCAGCTGATTTCTGAGAAGGGAGTGATCGAATTTCAGTTCTCTTTTATTCCAGAAAGGCTCTTATTTGGGGCTGCCTCACCCCCTTCCCCCCCAGAAACTGGATCTTGGCAGCTTCTTGGGTCTGGGATCATACCAAGGAGTGTGTAACCTTTGACCCTCAGCCTCCCAAGTAGGGAACAAATACTGTTTTTAGCCACCATCCTGAGGCATCGAGGCAGCTATTCTTCTCCTCAGAGGCCACCCTGCTCTCCAGTGAAGGCCAGTCCTGACAACCTGGAACACCTTCATGGGTTTGGAGACACTGAGCCAGCTCTACTGTCCCCTGGTCCCTCAAAGGGTCAGTCTACCCTCTACCCCAACTCTCATCACCTTCACACAAAAGAGAGATTTTGCCTGAAAGCACCAGATCCCACCCTCTCCCCTCCCCACCGCCCTGTGATGCCAAGCACTGTCCCCCCAGAACCTACCCACAAGCTCCACCCCCACCTTGGTCCTCACAGGCCCAAACAGTCCAGCATGTTTGCCAGACTTTCCACGCTCTCTCCCCAGCAGAGATCTTAGCCCCTCAGCCTTTCTGCAGGGTCAGCAGGGCAGGTCAGTGGCCCCATGTCCAGGGACACCTGCCTTGGTCAGACCCCTCCTGACCTGCTGACTCCCCTTTCTCCATTGGGCCTCCCAGATGGAGCCAGTGACTTAGGAACACAAGCAGAACCTGCCTCCCATCACTAACTCAGAGATGGCTCTAATAAAGCCCTTGGTGCTTTTGACCCTGCATTTTCCCTACTGGGAAGTGGGGTAGGGGGGTGTTTTCTCCTTATCTCCAAGGTTCCTGAGAGGCTGCGGCACCAGTGTGCTTTGAGAATGACAACTGCTGAACAGGAGTAAGGGACCCCAGCTCAGCTTCCCCGCCTGCCCTCCACCCCACCCCAGGCAGCTCTAAGACTATCTGTCAGGGTTTCTGAGGTGACTGTCTCTTGATGAACAACTAAGGAGGCAGCCAGGTCCTGGGGCAGTGCTGGGTCTTGCCCGTCTGGGGACAGCCCAGATCAGCTAAGACATCCCAAACCAGTGAAGCCCTGACCTTGAAAAGGGAGCTGTGCCCTCTACTTTTCTGAGTCCCTGACACTCCCTTCCCCTCCCAGGACACAGACACTCGATTCTCCTCTCCTCTAGCACCATCCACACCCCATCCACATCCGCTTCTTAGTGCCTGGGGAATGTTCCTCCCCCAGCCGGGTCTGCCCTGCCCGGTGCCTCCTCTGGCCTCAGACACAATTCAGTTCTCACCTCCCTTAAGCTTAAAGATCGCTCCTTTCCAGTCCTCTATCACAGGGGCCCCTTCCATTTTCTCCATGGCCCTCCTGCTGTCTGGAATTATTTTTTTCTTCCTTGTCTGTCTCATCCCACTAGACCGTAAGCTCCTTGAGGGCCTCACTTGGCACAGGGGTGGTACTCTCCCTCTGCAGCAGAAGGCTGCCCTGTCAGCTTCTGCACCCCTGAACTCCCAATCCTGGCTTGTCCCTGCCGAGGCTGGGGCCTTCAGGAGGGGCTCTCCTAGGAAAAAAGCTGCTCTTCCCTTCTTTGCCCTTGTGCAGTCTCCTAACTGCCCCTGCAAAGCCCAAATGTGGCCTGTTAGGAGAGGCTCCCAATCCAAAGCTGCAAGAGGCTCTTGCTCCTGGTCGGCGGTTCCTCCTGCTGGCCACACCGGGGTCTGGGGGCCCGGGATGACAGCAGCAGGTCCAACCAGTCTTCTCCTGCTCTGCGCTCTCCAAGGCTGCCAGTCGAACACCCCCACCCTCCATCCACCCCACCCGCCCCATCTCCTCCAGCCGGTCCTCGGACCATAGCCCGCGTCGGCCCCGCCCCTTCACACGCGCACGGACACGCCCCTTCCCAGCCCCCAGCGGGGCGGGCAGCCTGCCTGGTACCGGGGAAGCTCGGGTCCCTCGGCGCCGGAGGACCCACATCCCAGCCACCGCAACAAGTCCGCGGAGCCTAGGAGGCCCGCTCGGGCTCCAGGCCTTGCCGCCGTCCTCCCGTGGCCCCGGCACGACCCGTGCCGGCTCCCGAGGCGGCAGCCCTGCGTCCTGCACTTCCCGGATCTATCCCTCTCAGGGCGAGGGCTCTCCGGGGGAAAGCGAGCGCAGTTCCGGGGCCCGCTCCGGGTTTTTTGCATAGACTCTTCAGGCTTGGAGAACAATGGAGCAGCTCTCGGCGCTTCCTCCGCCCGAGCAAGCTTTGTTCCTCCCTTCCCGCCCGCTCGGCTTCCATTAGCCAAAGGGCAAAGGCTTCCCAGTCAACCAGGAGTCTCCGCGCGAGAGCCCAGACCTCTCCACACTCTGTAAAAAACCTGGGGGGTAGGGGTTTGGGCCAGAGCCTGAGCCGAGGTACAGGACGAACATCCAGATGCGCACAGCTGGCTACCCGCCCGCCCCCTGGCCCCAGACGTGTTTCCTTGCCAGAACCCCCACACCCGGGAAATCCGACTCGCGCTCCCACCAGGGATCCACAGAGGAAGTGGAGCTTCGGCTCTGCTCTGGGGCCAAAGAGCCCTCACATCTGCTTTCCCCACATCTGTCCTCTAGATCCGGGCTCTCACTGCACTCTCCCCTAGCAATGCTGGATGCTCTCTCGCCAAGCACAGAGCACAACACAACTGAGGTCTCCATCAGCCCCAGATTTTGCCATATTAGGATTCTGGGCTTTAAAATTCGAGGAAGCTAATGGGCTCTATTTCTGAGAATCTGTGACCCCCACACCATTGTCCAGCCTCACCTCAGGCAGGCCAGAGCAGAGCCTGGGCTCCTGCCTGGTGACATCTTTAAGAAGACGCACTTTAGCCATGCGCATCTGGAGGTAGGCCAGCCCTGCACATCTGGGCCCAATGCCCCCTCACAACCTGACCGAAATCTGGAGAGCCCTACCGGGAGGAGGAGAAAAGGAAGGGAGCTGCGCTCTCTCTACACCTTCCCTTGCAGCTGGCTAGGAGAAAGCCAGGGGTGGGGCGGGGGAGGCAGGACTTACCCAGCATCTGGCTGAAGAGCAGCTGCTCCAGGTCCCCCAGAACGGTCACCACGAGCTCGGGGTCCACCTTGAGGAAGGCGCGCTCCTCCTGGCCCTTGGCGGAGGGCACGGGCCCGGAGCCCTTTTGCGCCTTGGCCTTGCTAGAGAGCAGCTCGTCGTCCGACTTGCCATCGTCGCTCACGGCTGCCTCAGGAGCCTTGCTGAGCGGCTTGACCTCGGCGTACGGGCCGCGCGGGATCCGGCTCGGCTTTCCCAGGCTGGGCGCGAGGGGAGCCAGGGGGGTCTTGGCGCCGCCCGCCGGGCTGCCTTTTGCCTGGAAGAGCGAGTGCTCCGACTTGGACAGCGTCTTGGACATAAGCGGAGCCTCGCGGCCTTTGGACCCCGCCTTGCCCAAGCCCTTGGGCGCCTTGGCCATATCGTCGCTCCACTCGGGCTCATAGAGCTGCAGCTTTTTCTCCGAGTCGGTGAGGAACGAGAGGTTGGTGAGCGACTTCTGCTTGCGCAGGTTGGAGGCGGGAGGCCCTCCGGGGACTCGGCCGTCCACGCTGCCAGACTTGAAGACCTTCAGCTCGGCCGCGCTGGCCTTGGCCATGCCGCCACCGCCGCCGGGGGCCTTGGCGCGCTTGGGCAGCATGCCTCTGCCGTCCGCCGCTGCCGCCTTCCTACCGGTGCCCCGAGGCTCGTCCGCGCCCTCGTCCCCGCCGCCGCCGCCACTCAGCTCCACCTCGGGCTGCACGCTCTTGACGCTGCTGCCCAGCATTCTGCCCGCGAGGAGCGCATGGACGATCCGCGCGTCTGCAGGCACGGCGGGGGCGGGGGGGGGGGAGGGAGCGCAGGGAAGAGGAGGCGGGGGAGGGGAGGGGGAGAGAAAGGACGGAAGAAACCGAGGAAGATGGGGAGAGGAAGGGGGAGGGAGCGAGGGAGGAGGGAGACAGGCGAGCGAGGGCGCAGGGAAAAGAAACGCAAGGAAAGAAGAGAGGAAAAGGAAAGAGCGAGGAAACCGTGGGGCGATGGGGCGGGGTCGGAGGAAAAGGGGCGGGGGCGGGGAAAATACAAATTAAAATTTACAAATCAAAGGAAGAATGGAAGCCCAGCGGCTCGGCGGGCGCGCAGAGGTGCGCCGATGCCCGGGTGCCGGCCCTCCGCCTGCCCGCCTGTCAGTCCCGCGGGCCGAGCACTGCTCCGCAGCTCCCTCGCGGCACTCCGCCCGCCAGCTTGAGTAGAGGCTGCGAGCTGCAGCTCCGAGCGCAGGAAGGAGGGGAGGGGAAGGCGGAGGAGCAAACAGGAGGAGGGGAGGAGTGTGCGCGAGGGAGGGAGGTGGGGGAGAGCGAGTGTGTGTCTATTTCTGGCTCGGGAGGGGGTGGTATTTGCGGCAGAGATGCAGGGGCGGATGAGTAGGGGGTTGGGGGGGGAGATAAAGGATTCCACCAGTTTTCCTCCTCGCTTTCCACGCGGAGGCGGGACCCGTTCTCGGAGGGCACCGTGGTCCTCTGCCACGCCCAGAGTGTGGGGGGCAGTGAAAAGGATCTGTCGAGGAGATGTGAGGCGCAGGTAAACGGGACTGAGACAGGGCAGCTCATGATGCAGGAGGGAAATTGCGCTCGTGGGACCGGGAGAGATGCTGGGAGCGGGGTTGGGGAAGCCGTACAATCCAGGTTGCTTGTTTCCCCACCCCCACTCCAAACTGTGGCGGTTTCCCTCCAGGAAACTCCCAGTACCATCTTACTTCAGTCTCGGAGGCTCTCGGCTGCCCTCCAGAGGTAGGGGATACTCCCTGGGGTAGGGCAAAGGGGTTGGGACAGGGGTGGCTCGGAGAGACAGGCCTAGGGCTGACGGGGGAGGGGGCTCAGGGCATGGAGAAAAGGACCAACCGTTGGGATTAGGAGATTGGATTGCCATTCTAATTGACCTTGTCAAAGTCACTGCACCCCTTTGGCTCGCTCTCTTCTCTTACAGTGGTTATAATACCAGCTTAATGGGTAAAAGGGCTTTGGCATTGTAAAGCGCTTTGTCAAACCTAGGAAATCAGTTGGAGGCTTAGCATGGGTCCCCTGCAGGCCTGATCTAAAGTGGGACTGCAGAGCAATTTAAAAAGACAACATTTTCCTTTCTCCCTCCTCCCACTTGGACTCAGGGAAGAAAGATAGGGTGGAAGGGGTAGAGGCCAAGAGGGATGGAGCAAGCAGCAGTCCGCCTAGGGCACTCCCTCAGTAGAGGGCGACACTGCCCATTCTCCCATGGCCTCCCAGGTCAGTGCCAAGTTGCCTGAGCAAATGGTTCTCAGGCAAGAAAATGAGGAACAGGAGAAAGCAGAGGATATGACTCTGGAAGCAAAGCTTGCTCCAGAAGAGGTGGGGCCCAGATAGAGCCACACACTGGGGATAAAGCCCTAAGAATTCTTTTTTTTTTTTAGTTTATCTATTTTTTTTAGTGATCTCTACATCCAACATGGGGCTCGAACTGATGACCCCGAGATCAAGATTTGCATGCTCTTCCGACTGAGCCAGCTAGGCACCTCAAGAACTCTTTGCCAGAATGGGCTGTCAGATTATCTGCCCACCCCATCCCCAACCTTCCTCTCTCTAGCTTCCTGCCTGTCCCCTTAGAATCTGAACAACCCTGTGCCTGGGTCTCATGGTTCACCCACTTTCCTAGTGCTAATCGTCACAGCCTGCCTGGTGTGAGAGGTATTTGTGTACATGTCTGTCTCCTCCACCAGCACTGGAGCTTTCTGGGTTCAGAACTATGTCTCTCAGCACCTTGCAGGAAGCAGATGCCACAACTGTTTAAGCAAAATGGATTTGAAGGCCTGAGCGCTGTGTACTGGATCTGTCCCCTCTATGACTCTTGGGTCCTGGTAGTGTCTGTCCCCAGGCCTCTGCCTTCCATAATCCCAGGGCTGGATTGAGATACAACAAAATCTACAAGAACAGGGATCATCACCGAGAGGATGTGCTTACCACAATACCAAGAACACACAGTTCTCAAGCAGAGGGGTGTTGGTAAGAAGCATGGGCCCTTGGCTGGGCTTTGGTCAATACATAGAAAGATGGAGAATTCTGCCCTCAAGGAATTCAATGTCTGACAGGGGGAGTACAAGATAGACAACACAGATCTGGGAAAATAATCATCCTGACCCTGTGAAAAAACAATGTCACATACACCAACACACTCACCACAGATAGGCAGACACAGGTATGTGTATACTAATTTCAGGAGTGACCGGAGGGAGACCGAGCCCTGAAGAGCAGGGACCCTGGCTGTCTCATTCAGTGCTGTAACCCCAGAGTCCATCACTTCCTTCCTAGGGGCTGGGTACATGTGAGCGTAGGAATAAGAGACTGCCACCAGGCAGAAGAGGTGGAGGAGGTCTTAAAAGCTTCCTGAAATACTAAGCAGTATAAACAGAGAAGGGTTCAGACCAGGAGAGCAGAAAGCAAGAGGTTGTTCGGGCTCACGCCCTGCTGCCTCAGAGAAGCAGAGGAAAGGGGCCGGGTGCAAAAACTTAGCAGAAGGTCCAGAGGGCACATGCAGACTGGCCTCAGAGTCTATGTCTAGCACTTAGGAAACTCAGGGGTGGAACCAAGTCTTGTGATCTCAGATAGGGAATGACAAGCAATAGAGATCTGGTTAAAGGGACTTTAGGTGGTATCATGCCAGAACTTGCCCCGGCCACAGAGAGCACCCAAAGGTGTGGCCAGTCCTGGGATTTTTCTCTCTGGGCACACATGAAGTCCTCATGCTTATGCCCAAACATAAGATCCCAGCTCAAGGAAGGGACCGAGCCCCATCACTGGTGCCAAGTCTCCGGGTAACCATGCCCTTCCTCCCCCGTCCCACAGGCCACCTTTAATGAAACTGCAAACAATCACTTCTCGAGTCCTCATCCTTACTTAGAGGTCATTCCCTAATTTGCGCCAGACACACCTAATTCAATCACACAGGAACCTCACCTTTCCTAAAAATAGCGATTTGAGAATCTGGGGATCCTTGTTCTCTGATTTACCAGGTTACAGTAGCTCTTGCTTATTATTTCTATGTTCTTTCCCTGTATGTAAAATCATCTCTTTAGCAGACAAGGAGAAATTAACTGGTTGCCATCTGGCTGAAAACCATCATTTCCACTGTGGTCCATCCCGCCTAGTGCGCACTTCTGTAGGCAGACCTGACGCTGTCACCCCTTGGTTTATTTGGCTTCCCGTCTCCAGTAGGTTTGTAGGTTTGCTCCTGTCAAATTAATCTTCAGAATTACTATGAGGCACTATTCCACTTTTTGCTCTGTCCACCTGTACTTCCTTGTCCCCGCATGCCCATTGCCCCCAGAAGCTGACCCTCCTTTCTTCCAGCCCTCGCTGGTCCCTGCGTGCAAGCCCGATCTCTTCCTCGTCTTTACTCCTTTTTTGTTCCTCTGTGCCTCCTCTCTGGGGATAGCTCATGCCCCAAATCCCAAGTCCTTTCCTTTCCTTTCCTTCAATAAACAGCTCCTGAGGGGCGCCTGGGTGGCTCAGTCGTTAAGAGTCTGCCTTCGGCTCAGGTCATGATCCCAGGGTCCTGGAATCGGGCCCCGCATCGGGCTCCCTGCTCGGCAGGAAGCCTGCTTCTCCCTCTCCCGCTCCCCCTGCTTGTGTTCCCTCTCTCGCGGTGTCTCTCTCTGTCAAATAAATACATAAAATCTTTTAAAAAAAATAAAAATTAAAAATTAAAAAAAATAAACAGCTCCTGAAATTCTGCCTCCTTTGAGGAGGATTGTCTCCTCTGGATCTGTCTGTGTCCAGAAGATAGGCACTAGCCCCCCACCACTGGCCCCCCACAATCCCCCCTTTAACCGCCCCCAATCCCTCCTGCACGAGAGGCCACCTGTCAGTTTATGAGATGGAAAACACCTTCCATGCTCATCTCATGAGTTAATTCAGTGCTAATCCCCTTGAGTGCTAGTCCTCTCTCCGTCCACGTCCACCCGGTACTGCTCATCTTCTCGATGCCACTCTCTAAAGGGCTGTGCCATGGCCATGTGGTGGCCTCTTTATTTATTTATTTTTTAAAGATTTTATTTATTTGTTTGACAGAGAGAGAGATAGCGAGAGCAGGAACACAAGCAGGGGGAGTGGGAGAGGGAGAAGCAGACTTCCCGGCGAGCAGGAAGCCCGATGTGGGGCTCGATCCCAGGACCCTGGGATCATGACCTGAGCCGAAGGTAGACGCTTAACGACTGAGCCACCCAGGCGCCCCGTGGTGGCCTCTTTAAATAGTCCTCTTGGCATCCTGGAACTTTCAGACACTCCCTAATGCGACCTCTCCTTCTATCTGGTTCTTTTTTGATTCCTTTCACATCCCTTGAGTTTCCCACCATCCTCTACTGCAGTGGGAGCCTCTGCTGCCGTGGCAACAGCCATTCCAGCATCAGTCGATAAAGCCAATATGTGCAGAATGTTTCCTTGAGTGATTCCTAAAAAGAGAGGGACCTGCCCTGTCACACCATAGCCAAACCGCCCTGAGCCCCTCCCACTCTGCCGTTTCCTCTTTCCCCAAGCCACAGAAAAGATAGGCTGGGGATGGTCTGATGAGAGAAATCCTATGTGATGAGGGAGAGGCCCGGCTGGGCAGAGAGTGGGTCCTGGTGATGTCAGTGCCCTGTGGAGAGCAACTGGATTCTGCCCAGTCTCCAAAGAGGAGGTGGGGAAAGAGGCTGGTTTGGAATCATGAAAATCCTCAATTCCCAGCTCCCCAGAACCACTCATCACCCCACTCCTCTATCTCCAAAGGCAATGGCACTTTCTGTGATGGGGTGGGATGAGTGATTTGACCACATGTGTTGACCGAGAACTTAAAGCAATCTGAGGAATGAAGACACAGGCATACAGCCAAGGAAAGGCATGCTGTGTGATTTTACATTCTCACACCATGTGCTGGGAAACAGATGCAACCCAGGTTGTCCGTGGGGGGTCTGCGGGCTCCCCCATTAGACTGGGGAGAGAGGAGGACAGGAAAAGGTAGAAAGGAGAGGTGGGCTGCCCCCACCCTGTTGACCTTGAAAGGTAACCTTGGGAGAAGAGGGGATCTGAGGGAGGGGGGAGTGGGCAGGTGAGTCCAAACTTGGCTCCGACAAGGGCCAAGTCAGAGCAGGGAAGAGGGAAGAGTTTTCTTGATATCTGAGCTCACAGTCATGATCAGGAGAGCAAGAGCTAGGCACCTAGTCCCATGGCTCTGCAAGCCTAGCCCACCCACCCTGGGCCAGGCCAACTGAGTGACAGACACCCTCTTTGAGTCTGCCCTCCTCAGATCCCTATGATGAGGTTTTTTTCATCACCTCCCTAGCAGATTCCAATACTTATGCCTTTGTGGAAAGCCCTCCAGCATTGCTCCCCACCTCCTTCTGTCCTTTTCTCTACCCTGTCATTCCCCTATGTCATTCCACCCATTGGCAGGGACTTCTTGAGCACTCAAAATGTGCGCAAGGCCAGGCTGGAGGCTGCTGAAATGGCCGGTGCTCAGCACAGTCTCGTCTACATCCTGATGACCAGCTCCCCATTGCTCACCTCCTGCTCAGTGCCTGCTACGTGCCCGCTATGAGGAGTGCTGGAGGATTGACACAAACTCCTGTCCTTGTGGAACTCCCTGTCTAACGGGAGACACAGACGATAAATGAGAAAGAAATGTTAACTACTACAAAGTTCTCAGGAGTAAAACAAAGCAGGAAGGGGAATATGAAATCTCCAGCGGTAGGGGTTGAATTTTCAGTATGGTGGCCAAATAAGGCTTTAGTTAAGAAGATGACATCTGAGTAAAAATCTGAAGGAAGAGAGGGAGCAATTTATATGGATAACTGGGGGAAGATATCCAGGGAGAGGGAATAGCCCTGAGGGAGAGTGCGCCCGGCCCAGCAGCAGAACCGCATGGAGATCCGCGTGGCTGGAAAGGAAGGGGAGGATGGTGGTAGGCAATGAAGTCTGAGATATAACTGGAGGCCAGGGCGTGGAAGGCCTTCTAGGTCATGACAAGGACGTGGCCTTTTACTCTGAGTAGGATGGGAGTCACTGGCAGGTTTGGATCAGAGGAGTGACAGGACCCAGCTTCCCCCTTGAAAGGGTCACTTTGGCTGCAGCGCTAAGCTCGTGGGCAGAAGAGTCCCAACAGCGGAGGTGAGAGAGGATGGTGGCTTGGAAGTGGGTAGTTACTTTGGCAGTGGCACAAAGTGGTCAGACTCTATATTCTGAAGCCATTAGAATCTGCTGATAGACCAGGTGTGGGTGTGTGGGATTTACAGAAACGGAGCGTATCCCAAGGATTTGGGCCTGGACAACTCTAACACTGGACTGGCCTTCAACCAAAATAGGGAAGACTTGCGGAGGAGCTGGTTTTAGAGAATATTTTGGAGTCTTCTGTTCTCCTCGGCCCTTCCCTAGGACGCCTTCCCTGACTCTCTCCACACAGTTCGTTGTAGCCACTTCAATAATCTCTGAACATCCAGAGCCAAAATTTTTCATTCACTCCTTTGTGTTTCCCAAGGATCCATCTTTGGTTGGTCGACTGATTATGAATTTTTCCTCAAAACCCATCATGGCTCTTTGCACATAGTGGGCTCTCAGAAATAGTTGGTGAATGACGAGCAAGTAAATGAATGAATGCGTGACTCAGAACAGATGTGTGGGGGATTGTAAACAGCAGTGACCTCTCAATACCCCGTGGTGAGAGACACTGCAGCTGGTATGCTGGAATGGGAACCAGGCTCTGGGATGAGGTCCCAGCAACATCTTTGCTTCCTTCTCTGCAGCCCTGGGCCACAGGGAGGCCAGCAGACCCTCTCTTTGCCCCTTCAAGGGAAGCTCCAGTTTTTCGGGGGAGTGACCTGGGGACATATCACAACTGAGACCCTCTCCTCTCCAACATCTCCATCTCTGCTCTACTCAGAGGTGTGGAGAGCTTTGTGACATCTCTGGGAGACAGAGGCAAGAGTGAGCAAGGTGTCCTCAGAGCCCAGGCTCCCTGGCATATGAGACAGTCTCAACTGGAATTTGAGCCCCACCCTTCGCTGCCATCTGCAGAAGAAAAGGGGCCAGTGGACACAGTGGTCCAGCATGGATGCACCAGCTTCCTCATACCTCCAAGGGCCTCATCCAGGAAGCCTTCCCAGATTGATCCACTTCCTTCCTCCCAGCCCAGCTGCTACTTTGCTTTGCCAGGGCATTGGTAGAAATATGGATTCTGCAAGGCCCTCACTCAGCATCTCTGGTCCCAGGAGGCGCCCAAGCCCAGGGGTTGGGAATTTTTCTTCTGGGCCACAAGGTCAGCAGTGCAAGTTCAGAAGAGATTTGCTGTTTGCCCGCCTGTTGGGGGAAAATCAGGCTCAGCAAACCAAAGGCTGGGAGTAGAGCCAGGGATCATAGGCCTTTGTCTACCCTCTGGCCTAACTGTCTCAGGGAGAGCTTCTAGGAGGGTAGCAATGCTGAGAAATTCTAAACTACAACCCACATTCCTCAGGGCTCACAGCAGCCTGGATGCACCTCCCCTGAGCCTCTAGGCCAACAGGACAGGGATGAGCCTACCATCTGGTGAAATGGGAAGGGCAGAGAATAGACCCTGGGAAGGCAATAAGTCACCTCTTATCATACAAGGAAACAGGACCCGAGCCCGAAGTCCAGCATGTCCAGCTGCAGGTGCAGGACTGGGCTCTCCAAGTCTGATACCTGCTGGTACAGAGCCAGAGCTGACCCTGCGAGGCACTCAAGGCCTTCACGGCTCTGGCTCCACCACCTGGTAACCTTGCCCTCTCATGCTTCCTGCCTATCCTCTGGTCCAGGCCTAATCCCACCCCTGCTCCCTGTAACCCAGATGCCCACTGCACCTGAGGTTTGCATGGGGGTCTAGGAGTGCAGTCACATTAAAACTGGCCCACAGGGGTACCTGGGTGGCTCAATCAGTTAAGCATCTGCCTTCGGCTCAGGTCATGATCTCAGAGTCCTGGGATCAAGCCCCACATCCTTGTCCTCCATCATGCTCCCTGCTCAGCAGGGAATCTGCTTCTCCCTGCCACTCTCCCTCTGTGCTTCCCACCCCCCACTCTCTTTCAAATAAATAAATAAATAAATAAAAACTTAAAAAAAATAAAACTGGCCCATAGAATCCTGGGGACAAGGACAGAGGATTACTCCCTTGGTGATCTACAGCACCACCAGCCCCTTGGTAGCTCAGCCTCATGCCCTTTGTCCTGGGGTCCTGGTCACTTCTAGTGGACTTGGCAGTACTAACAAGTGCAGGACCCCTTCAGGACTTCCCTCTTCTCAAGTCTTGGAGGTCCCGGTCTCTTGACTTGCTACGTGGCCTTAAGAGAATGCCTCCATTTTCCTGTAATGAAACGTGTTCTCGTTGGTTACGTAAGAAATTAGGTGGAAGTACGGGGTGGAGAACCTCTCGAATCCCTCTGCTCATGGCCTTACAGCAGGGAAAGGCCGAAGGAAAACACCTAATCTAGACGACTCTGAAATTGCACTCATTTAAAATTAGATCCCTGTGCTCCTTGCGCTAATAAAGAGACCAGGATAAGAAGTCTTAGATGTTTCCCACATGTGTTTGGCTTGTGTGTTGCCATGGCAACTGTTCCATACACATCCATTGGGGTGTTCATTGCACATTGGGCTCCAGATGAGCTCTGCAACACCCAGGTCCACTGCCCCTAGACTAGGACCAGCCCAGATCAGTTGTCATGGCAACCACAGGCCTGTGACGGGGGACGAAGAGGGACAAGGGTAGCCTCTGTGCGTGCAGCTGTGCCTGTGTGTTGGCTGGAAACACAAACTGCCTGTGTGCATGTATCCTGTTATAAGGGCAAACCTAGAATCCAATCTGACCTGTCCATGCAGAGTTGATTGTTTTGTTTTGTTTTTTTTAAAGATTTTATTTATTTATTTGAGAGAGAGAGAATGAGAGACAGAGAGCAGGAGAGGGAGGAGGGTCAGAGGGAGAAGCAGACTCCCTGCCGAGCAGGGAGCCCAATGCGGGACTCGATCCCGGGACTCCAGGATCATGACCTGAGCTGAAGGCAGTCGCTTAACCAACTGAGCCACCCAGGCGCCCGCAGAGTTGATTGTTTTAAGGTCACTGAATCACAACACTAAGTGGAACCTCAAAGATCATACTCAACATTCTGCTTTAGAGCAGAACTGACCCATTTGTAATAAATCCCATTACCTCACTATGGGCCAAGGAAACCCAAAAACCTGATGAGAAAAAACAAAAGGTCCAAACCTGAGGTTGTCTGGCCAACGCTGTGATACTATTACTGAAGGGGAGAACTTCCTAATGTGTGTTCACAAACTGGTTTGTGAAGGTCCGTGAAACCAACCGTCAAATATAAGTTTTGTGTTGTGAAGAGTCCATTTGTCTAGGGAGACAACCAGGTTCTGAAAGAGGTCCTTGATGCTAAAAAGTTAAAAACAACTGCAAGAATAGGGAGAAACCTTTACCCACCTGACCCAGAACCAGCTGGGGACCTTCTCACTACTCTGGAGAGAAAGACGCTCACGTATCATGGCTATACCCATTCTCTCAGCGGGCACCTCTGTGCTTTATGAGAGTTTTTGTTAGGTTTTTATTTACTTTTTATTTTATTTTATTTTTTTTAAAGATTTTATTTATTTATTTGACAGAGAAAGACACAGCGAGAGAGGGAACACAAACGGGGAGTGGGAGAGAGAAGCAGACTCCCTGCCGAGCAGGGAGCCCGATGCAGGACTCGATCCCGGGACTCCAGGATCATGACCTGAGCCGAAGGCAGTCGCTTAACCAACTGAGCCACCCAGGCGCCCTTTACTTTTTATTTTTAAAAGATTTTATTTATTTATTTGACAGAGAGAGACACAGCAAGAGAGGGAACACAAGCAGGGGGAGAGGGAGAAGCAGGCCCCCCGCGGAGCAGGGAGCCCGATGCGGGGCTCGATCCCAGGACCCCGGAGATCACGACCTGAGCCGAAGGCAGATCACGACCTAAGCCGAAGGCAGACGCCCAACAACTGAGCCACCCAGGCGCCCCTTGTTAGGTTTTTAAAGAGACATTAAACTTAACACAGGAATGCCATGGATTCATATTTCATTGAATTTTAATAGAATAATCACTGGCAATTACTTAGTATATAAAAACTGCTCTGCAAATGTTAAGAATAGTCATTGGTGTGGTGGGTGGGAGTCTCAAAGCATGATGAGAACTCTACCTTTCACCCAGTCTGATTTCATCACAAGGAGCTTACCACTTCTGTGCTTCTTCCTGCCCCATGGAAACCCAGGTTCTCAGGCAGGAAGGATGCAGTGAGCTCACTGGGTCAAGCTCCTGCCCCTGGACTGTGCCAGTCTTTATGTGAACACGAGAGCTGCTCGCCCTCCACTTCTGATGGGGCTGAGCTCTCCTCCCACTCGGAAGTTCTCTTATCAATGTGACCTCGATCATTCTCAACACAGAACACACTCATTTGCTTCTCCAGCCCTCTGTGGAGGTGGAACGATTTTCTTGAGAGAAGGGATGACTAAGACTAACCACTTCTCTGTCCTGTCCCCTCCCCGCAGGGCTTGGATGACCCCACACTCGCTGACCCTCTCTCTGCCCTGACCCTTTAATTATCTTCAGCTCTCTCTGAAGCACAGGACTCCCACAGCCCGGGAGCCACACACAGGAAGGCGGGGTTTTGATTCCTTCCGCCTCTTAAAGGACTCAGGACAAGGAATATTATGACTGGGGTAATTCTCAGCACTTAATCTTCCTGCTTATTGTGTCTATGTCGCTCACTCTCTTCAACTGCCTCTCCCCAGAGCTCCTTCCATGTAAGCCTGCTGGGCGGCCTTATTGTGGGGGGGGAAGTCTCTCAGTGGGGGACCCTAATCCTCTTATCAAGGGGATAGAGGAAGTGCAGGGAAGGGGGGGGCACTGTGTTCCGGTTTCTGCCCATTCAGTGGTGCCAGAGGGAGGGACTAAAGCCTCTCTCGGAGCCAGGGCTCCTTGAGATGAAGCTGCCTGCAGGCTCTCCATCTGCCTCAGGCCTTCCCAGGGAGACCCTGTTGTGAACAGGATTGGCCAGCTTTTGCCTCCAGGGATGGGACAAAGACCTGTGAAGTCAAGTCTTTAGGGCATCATTGAAACAGGGTTTCTCTGGATTAGTCATGGAAGTTTCTCCCCATTGGTCAAGGAAGGACAGTGGTGAAAGTTTAGCAAATAGTTCAGGTTCCTTCCTCCTCCCATGGCTGAAATTTCTAGCAGCCCCAGAGCCCCCTAGGTAACACTCTGAAGTTGTAAGGGGTAGTCGGATCTGGAGAGATTCCTAGTAACTGGGCCTACCTCCTCCCAGTACATATCCTTATCCTCAGGGCCTTCCCATGGCCCATAGGCACACAGAGAGAGAATTAAACAAGAGGCCAGGGCTTCCCAGGAAGAACTAAAGAAGTTCCTCTCAGTTGGGAGAGCTGAATCTCCAGAAACCTGCCAGAAGGAAGCTGAGTCGAGGTCAGACAGGTACGGGGTATAGGGGACAATTCTCTACAGGAGAACCATTTTGACATTCCACTAAAATGGCTCCCACTGGGTCAAATTCACTGCTTGGAGATTAATCCCATTCCCTGCCAAATGCTGTCTTGAGAAGTCACTCAGTCTCCTCCCTCCCCCTTCCTCCTCCTAAGAAATAGAATCCAGATCCCTCTAGTTTCTATTTCAAACTCCTCCAGCAGGGTACCTCAGATGACCTCACTTCTCTGGCCTCTTCCTTCACAGGCCCCCCCCCCGAGCTAGGCTCTGTCCTGCTGCTCATCCCGCTGCCCCTCCCGGCCTCCCGGTGGCACCCCAGGACTCGGGACATGTTTCCCTCCAGCAAGGTCATGGCATGTATGGCTAAGAGAGTGACCTCCGAAGGCCAGCTGCCTGGGTTCCAATCCTGGCTGGACCACCCTGGGCATGTCGCATAGCCTTTCCTCATTTCCTCATCTGTAAAGTGGGCATGTTAGTAACAGCACTCTCCTCAATAACGAACAATAACACATACTAAGCAGTTACTATGTATCAGTGCTCCTCTAAGCACTTTATACATTGGTGTATTTCGTCCTCATTGTGAAGGTACTGTCATCATCATGGAGGCACAGAGAGATTAGATCATTTCCCCAAGGCTGCACAGCTAGCAAGTGGTAAAGCTGTGATACGAAGCTGGGGAGCTGTTCCAACTCTCACACGTTGTTAGAAGGATTGAAGGTGCTTATTGGCAGGGCCTAATGCAGAGGAAGCCACAGCAAGTGCTAGCCAATGCTACGCGGTATTATGATTACCTCCCCTCCCAGCTCCTAGAAGCCTACTTGGTCCCAGACAGCCACCCTGTTTATCCAAACCGGCCCTCAAGAGACCCCCGAACTCCCGAGCCTCCTCTGGCCCACAGCGGCACGGAGCTGCCTGAGCCCTGACAACAGAGCTAATACCATCTGCCCCTGAACTCGGCCTGTGTTTTCTAGTCAATTGTCTGCACGTCCTCTCTCCACGGATGGCTGGGACATCAGGCTCAGCTCAGCTTGAAAGTCCCCAGAGGGCAGGGGACACGGCGGTGTGAACTCAGCATGAAATGACACAGGTTTGGGATGACAGAGAAGCCGGTGACATCCCAGGGCTTGCTCACGTTGAGGAAGATGTCAGCAGGACTGTGGCTCCCTGACCCTGTTTCCTTCCCCACCATTTGGCGGAGGTTAAGGGAGACAGTGTGCCAGTGACCCAGTGAGTGCTGGGAGCAGCGGGAAGGCAGGGGAGCAGCGCTGGAAGGCTGGAAGGCTGGGCTTTTTGACAAGCCCAGATTCAAATCCTGGCACAGCCCCCCTAGCTGTGTGTTCCCGGACAAGCTAGTTCATGTAACTTCTCTGAGCTGGAGTTTCCTCATCTATTCCACAGAATAACAGTTCCACCTGCAAAGGGTTGCATAAGATGCTCGTGAAGGACTTCACGGGAAGAATCTAGCACGGAGCCCTGCACCTAGTAGGTGTTCAATAAATGGTAGTCATGGTTACCATTTGGTCATTTTAGAGTTGGAGACACCAAAAGGCAGGAGTCCTGGCTTCAATTCCCCTGCTAACGAACCAGGCAGTCGTGAACAGGTCTGTTTCTCTCTGAGCCACATCGCTCCCCATGGAAAATGAGGCCACATGTGGGTGATGGGGAAAGTTCATTAGAGCTTTGACTTCCTGTGTTCTTTGATTTTCCAAGTCATCAGTAGCCCTGGGATACTTGGATTTGGCCTGAAGCCCCCAGAAGAGCACAGGGGGCTTGCCCCACTGTGCTGGACCTAAGAGCCCTGAACAAACTCCTCTCCCAGGGAATGCAGTGACCAGACCTCTCTCCTGCCCCCCGGCGGAGGGCACACCAGGTATGCAAGTTTTCTCAGAAGGGGGACTCTATCCCTGCTCCCAAATTCACAAAACATGAAAAAACTTAATTCTGCCTTCAAGATGGAGTCGGCTCAACAAGGGAGAAGAAAGAAGGAGAAAAACAAAACAACTCCAGCATGAGGCCAAACTCTACACTGCCCCTCCTATTCTATATATATCAAGCCTTGTGTGAGAAGCAAGGCAGGGAGGAAGCTCTAGCTTGTTCCCCAGCAACACATGTGATGGTGAGAGAAAGTACCCTTCATTATGTGTCCACTTAGCACTCAGTCAAACATGCCACAAAGTGGAAGTAATTAAGGAACCTGTGTCAACCTTGGGGCGACCTTTCCCAGTCCTCCTGCACACGGCCTCACACATGTGGGCACACAGAAATGTCAGCACTGGCTTCCACTGGCTTTCCAAATTAAGATCTGATGGTGGCAACTAAGGGGAGTGTTGGCAGATGGGACCAGCACGGGGCCCTCACCAGCACAGCCAAGCGAGCCAAGAGTGCGTCAGGGCACACACACAAACACCCATGGGCTAGGTGCAGAACACCCCTGGGACATACGAAGGCCAAGTCCCAACACCGCTGTGTGGTGGCAAGTCATCGTGGGAAATTCTCTTCCTGCTCTACAAAGCTTATCCCACCTCATTTGGACTCCATTCCCAGGCAGAATAAGGAAGAAAGTAGTACAAGGCTGAGAAAGGTCTTAGTCTTCCCTGCTCCCCTCAAGGCCTCTGTCCCCCCAGATGCCTGGATGCCTGAGAGGACCGTATTGGGAAGAGAACAGAAGAAAGGCTGGTTGCTCCTCATCAGCCAGCAAGAAGCAGGTCCACAGAGGATCAATGACTCCACAACCCCTGACCTTGGGTTCCTTATTTACTCTCTCAATTCACCATTTCACCAAACACTGATCAGCGGGCACTGTGCTAGGTATGGGGAGCAAGACGGGTTCACAAACAAGAAGGAAGGATGTTTGAGCTACAAAAGAAAGCAGACCTGCCCCTTGTCGTCTACAAATTGATATGGGAATCACATGGTCAATAACTGTGCTGGGTTCTGTGAATGACACCGATATAGGATATGGTATTCTATTCTCCAAGGCACCCAAATATCCTTCTACAAATTGAGGAGCATAATGCCAGTGTCCTCCTCGTGCTAGAGGGCCTCATATGGGCAGGACTGACTGGGCTGCCGGATCAGCTCCTACAAGGGCAGGTCACTGCCAACCGATCCTCTGGGTCAGACTCACTGGAGTGAATCTCTAGCCTATGAACTCCTTGAAACAGTTTCAGAGTCTTACTCATCTCTTTGTTTTATTTTTTTCTATAGGAATGCCATTTTAAATTATCTATCTATCTATCTATCTATCTATCTATCTATCTATCTATCTATCTATCTACTTATTTATGATTAAAGTAGCCTCCATGCTCAATGTGGGGCTTGAACTCATGACCCCAAGACCAAGAGTAGCATGCTCTCCTGACTGAGCCGGCCAGGTGCCCCTTATTCATCTTTTACCTTAGTGCTGAGCACAGTGTTTGGCACAAGGCAAACACTCATTGATGGTTTGTTGACTGAATGAAAGAAGAAAAGAATGAATGAATCATGTCATGCTCTGAGTGAAGTTCAGAGGTAGGGGAACAGGGCATAAAATGGAAGTCTTCCATCGTCTCCCTTCTCATCTCTGTTTTCTTCAGGCTTAGAGTGCAGGTTCCCCTACAAAGCACAAGCAGACCCTAAATCTCTCTCTCCATCCAACCCGTCGGCATGCTCAGCATAGCCTTGGCCAACGTGGATCGCCATGATGACTAGGGCATGGCAGAGCAGAGGCAGTGAACCTGGTTTCTCCTCCCCAGGAGCCTTGGAGGAAGCAAGGGCTTCTCCCTTTTCTCCCACCTCCAAAGGTTCACTGGCACTCCACCTCACGGAGGAACCCAACCTGGGATCTATCGGACATGCTCAGAGCTGGCTGGTAAGGATGGTCTTCCAGCTGACGAGCCTGGGGGATTCCTAAAGTCAGGCTGTGGCAGATGCTAAAAGTGAAAGTCCTCTCCCCAGCTCATCGGATAATGATTATGAACGAGAGCCTAGTTAGGTGGAGATCATTAGACTCCCACAGTGTGGCATACCCATAAGGAAGCCATTACACTAACAAAACTGCAAATGTAAAAATAGAGCTCCACATAGTTTCCTGGTTACCACATTCTAATTCTGATGGTTTCTCAGTGCCAGTGACATTTGGTTTCCTTTGTCCCCCACCATGCCCTGGTTCCTCTGCGGGCATACTTATTGTGGGAGGCAATGGCTCACTTTCTAGATGCCCAGGCTCCACCCCCACAAACCTCCTCTACAAGGCTTGCCATGGAGTGAGTGTTGCTTCTCTGTCTTCGGGGTCACAAAGGCCCTAAGACCACTGCTGGCGCCCAGGCCGGCAGAAGGCTCAAAGGGCCCCGCCCCCAGCCTAGAGGAACACCCAACCACCTGCACAGAGGGGACGAAGAAAGCAGGAATGGCATTCTACTGGGGTCCAATGGCATCAGGGTCAGGCTGTGTCGTATACCCGAACTTTGCCCACCGGAGCCAAGCACCGAAATGAAGCTAAGACAAAACCTCTGGACAATCTCAGGTTTGCCAAAAGCAAGCTCATCCTTTTCCTAGGACAAGCCCCCTTTGGAAACTAAAGGACAGACAGAGCTGGTGCCCTGCAGTGTGGAGTCTCGAGTACCTCTCGTGCATACACAGTCATCCTCTAGGTATTTTTTAATGTTGCAGGAATATCAACACACACACCTAAACCCCGCTAAGAGTTTAGAATCTGACCAATCTAGGACCTGACCTATGGCACCCAAGCATTCACCCATCCGCTCACCAGTCATTCAGTCAGAGACACCTGCTGAGCACCTGCCGGGGGCCAGACACTGGCCTGAGGATGCACCTGGGGACACGCAGCATCTCTGCCCCTACAGAGCATCACTGTGTTCCAGGTTTGGGGCTCTTCTTGGTAAGCCTCACATTCTGGCTCCTGAGGCTCAGGCACCAGTACGACATGCATCAGGTGATATGTTGTGACTACCGGGTGCCCCAGGGAAGGTGACAGGTGTGGGAGTGGCCTGGGAGAGGCAGCAGCTGTGAGGCAGTTAGCCAGATGGCTCTGGGCTGCCTCGCTGGTTCCCAGCACCTCCACTGTTCATCTGGGCTTTGCTTGGAACCTGGCTCTTGGTTCTCAATCTCCCAGCTCGTTACTTTTTTTGTCATGGCCTTGGTGACTCCCAGACCTGAGCACTGGATAAACAGGGCACCCACTGGCCACTTTCCTCTCCTGACTTGGACGTGCCCCTGGATTTGATGGACCAGCCCTGGGTTGAGCCAAGCATGGCAAAAACTCAAAATGCAATTCACAGGCTGATGGCTCATTGTGAAGAGAAAGACCTGTCTAGCCAGGTCTCTTCTCCCACAGGGGCAGTGAGACTTCTAGTCTGGTGGCCTCCCCAGCCCAGGAGGAAGTCTTTCCTCTAGAACACTCACCTGCACAGGAGAAGCTCTCCTCAGTCCCAACAGGGCAGCCGGAGTAGCCATCAAGGACCCAGCTAGCCTGAGGGAGGGGGCCAGGTTCCTGGTCCGTCTGAAGCCTGTGGGACAGAGAAGGGGTGGTCACTCATCACAGAGGTTGTCCTGGCCTCGAAGCTTCTCTAAGGGTCTAAGGATACCCCCTTGGAGCTTGGTTCTTCTCCGGTGCTGGTGCTCTACACCCCTCTGGGCTGGGCCTTCCCTGGCAAGCATGCATACATGTGTGTACTCAGCACGAAGCAGGACTTGGGCAAAGTGAGGCCAGTGGTAGGGGCAATAGGGGAACTCGTGAGGGCACTGGGATGCCTGATGCCAGTCACCCTTTGGTGTTCCACCGATCCCAGGAACACAAATCGCCCACAGGACAGAGGAAACCCAGAGTAACTCCAGGCCTTGGGTCCTGCGTCCTGCCATGGTCCCTAACCTCAGGCTGTGCCTGGATTATAGCCATGTTCACACACAGAGGGAAGAGCTTCCTCTGAAGCGCAGGTCACCGACTCCTTATGAGAGCTTAGGGGGCACACAGGCCTCCTTGGGCTTGCTCACAGTCCAGGCAGTGAGGAGGTCAGGGAAGATGGAGGGGTAGGCTCAGCTGAGGTCACAGCGACTCCCAGGAGCATAAGTCCATGCTGGGCCAGTGTGGCAGCAGGAAGGAAGGGTGAGGTCTCCGGGCACCAGCTCCCAAGTGCACGCAGACTTCTGAGCACAACCCCAACCGTACAATCGCTCCCAGGAACAAAGGCTGTGGGAGCTTTTATTATAGGCAATTACCCTGGGCTCTCAGAGCTGGCCCGCCCACCCGTCCGCCCGCTGTCTCCAGCTAAATGGACCCTTTGGCAGCTTGGCAGGAGGGGGCGGGGAGAGCTGTGCAGGCAGGAGGGAAAGTTGATGTCTGGTCCTGGGGCCGGGGGCTGGGCTGGGGGACCCTGTGAGTCTCCAGTGCTACTGAGATTTGTCTTCCTCTCTCTCCAGTTTTTCCTTTTTTTCAACCCAGATGGCTGGGACTCTGGGCTCAGCTCTGCTATTAACTCACAGTGAAATGCAGAGCAAATCTCTTCTCCTCCAGGTCCCACTTCCATCATGGGATAGAAGAGATGGCCTCCAAGGCCCAGATCAGTCTGACAGTCCAGGGTTGTGTGAGGTGTTTGCTGCTCCTGCGTGGCTCTCTCTAAGCCACGCAGGCAGTGTCGGGCTCTTGTGTGTCTGCAGGCCCCTGAGCTGGGGGCTTGCAATAGAGCAGGGTGGGGGGTACTCAGAGAAAGCAGGAGACTTCGTCTTGCCCTGAGGAGTGCTCGGTCTGAGGGGGTCGCTCACCATGTACTGCTGTCAATTCAATATCAGCCTGATGTTCGAGTATCAGGGGGACAAAGAAAAACTGGAGTTGGTTGGTTTCTTGGAAGAAATGAATATAGACTTGGGTTTTTGAAGGGATGCAACATACTGGTGAGAAAGCAATAGGGCATTCTACTGGGGAGAGGGAATTCTAGGTAATGTACATGTTTCACTGAATAGCATCATATATGTAGACCTAAGCACCGCCTGACCCAGAGCAGGTAGCAAGAACTAGCGTTAGAAATACAAATACTTTGCTGTCATGCTTGTTGGTGCCATAATTATGCTGCCAGGGTGAGTGGCGTGCACTGGCCCAGGAGCACCTTCCTGGTTAGAGACACGGAGGCCTCCGTGTCTCTAACCTCAGTCGGTTCTACACTCTCATCTCTGCCTGCCTCCACCTCCCCAAACTCGGCCAGGGCCCCAGGCCTCCCCTCACTCTCCAGCCCGAATGGACAGTGTCATCTATGCCGGAAGCTGGTTAGAGGTTGAACCAGAGAGAAGAAAACCAATAACCCTACCCTCCTGACCCCACTGACTGCACCCTCCTCACTGAAGTCTGACCAAAGGCCAGCCTGAGGAGGGAAGGAGAGAACTTTTGGAAAAAGAGAACACTTGGCAGATGGAGAAAGGCAGCCCCAGGGTACTGAAGCTGTAAAGGGCTCTCTTCCAGGAGAGCAGAGGAGAATGAGGCTGAAGATCTGCGGAAACCAGCTATATGAGAGCAGAGGACCTGGAGAGCAGATTGAGAGGCATTTACGCCTTCTCTGGGGTCCAGAGAGCCGGGGGGACCAGAGGGAGGCGGTGGCGGGTCAGAGAGGAGGCAGGAGATACACATCCTTGGGAAGGACCGCACCCGGACCCCGTGGACAGAGACGGCTATGGAGGATAGGGCAGGGCAAGAGAAGGCTGGCGATCTGCTCCCTGGAGAAGCAGGTGGGGCAGGACAGGGCTGGAGATGGGGAGGGAGCACGATAACCTCTGTTTCCATGAGCAGCTGGGACTTTGCAGAAGGCCAAGGTGCCGGGGGTGGGGGCAGGAGATTTCTAAGAAAACAGGATGTCTGTGCCTTCTAGGGAGCAGATGGTAGCTCCTTGGCTATGCAACTTGCAAGGATAGCCCAGCCTGGCCTTTGGCAGAGTGACCCGTGGCAGGCGCGCCAGGCCCCACAGGGTGTACTGGGCTCTCTTCCATCTTCCAGCGGCACCTAGGGGTGTCCCTCGTCCTAATCCGCCCTTGCCCGAACCACGGCCCTCCCTGCAACCCTAACCCAGGGCCTGAAACAGGCAAGGTCTAGGAGGTGGATGGTGAAGAAAGCTGCCCACCCCCCCAGCCCCGGTTGGTACAACACATTTCCATTTCTGTTGAAATGCAAACATGCAATAAATGTTTGCTGAGTGAAGAAACACGGTTCTGTTCAAGTTACATTGAAATGTTCAAAGGAAGAAGTTCTGACCTCTGGAAAATGTCAGAGTCTAAATCTGCCAGGGGACGTGTAGGGTAGATAATGTAAAATCTTAAACAATTTAATGCCCAGACACTTTTCCCGAAGGTTGAATTCAAAATGAAGGATGTCAGGTAGAAGGAAATCAGGTAGGAGAAGAAAGCCAAAGAGTCACCAGGGAGACGCTGTACTGATTGGGAAAAGGCCATTCGAAGGAAGGTCTGCCCTGCATGTGTGCTTCCTTGAGTTCTCTCACCAGCTGGAGAATCTCAGTGGAGGTCACGAGGGACAGACGGACAGACACAGACAGGAGGAGCTCCTTAGGAGAAGGAACATGGGTGGTACATCAGGCAGAAGAGATGCTCCCAGAGGCAGGGATCACCCAAATGAGAACTTCCTTTGATCACAGTGTCAGCTAGAATTCCTGCCATGACGGGAAGCTCACTGCCTTATCAGTCATTTGTAAACCTCTCCAGTTGCTGGAAAGTTCTTCCTCCTGAGCTTCCAGTTTGTCTCAAACTGACTTCTAACCACCGTGACGCCAACTCAGTGCTCTGGAGCCGCACCAAGTAAATCTAATCCATCTTATGACATGACAGCTCTTCAAATATTTGAGAACAGCTCTCAGACCCTCTCTAACCCTCCCTTTTCCAAAGTAAACTGCTTCAGCTCCTTTAATCATTCTTCTAACGCCTTGCTTGGATCCCTCACCAACCTGTTCACCTTTCTTTTTTTTTTTAAAGATTTTATTTATTTATTCATGAGAGACAGAGAGAGAGAGAGAGAGAGAGAGGCAGAGGGAGAAGCAGGCTCCCAAGGAGCAGGGAGCCCGATGTGGGACTCGATCCCAGGACCCTGGGATCATGACCTGAGCCGAAGGCAGACGCTTAACCATCTGAGCCACTCAGGTGCCCCACCTTTCTTGAAATGTGTTTTTGGGCATCGATGCCCTTTTAAAATGTGGCGTTCCTAACTGTGATACTCTAAAAGAGGCAGGACCACATGGCGAATACAGTGGGACTACTGGCTTCCTGGTCCTGGGCCCCGGATGTCTCTAACTGTATAAGAATGCCTGGAACTTTTCAGAGACCAAGTCACACTGTTGGCTTCTAGTACAAGTGAAAGCTCCTAGTAGTTCCCCCCCACCTCCACCCCAGATGTTCTGCTGCTGCAGAGGAACCCCCCCACCCCGCCCTGCCGTGTCCCGGGAATGGTGTACAAGCTTTTCTAAACCCTAGATGTAAGTGGGTTTCTCCTCACACCAGCGCAGAGGAAAAGCCCAGGAAATCAGGCTAGCCAGAGAGGTACTTAATTTGCATTTGAGCGTTTCAAAACTGTGTAACACTTAATAATTAAAATTTAGTTTACTTAATGTGGCCATTTTAGTAAAGATATTTTTATTAAAAAAATGATGTACTTGATGGACCGAGGCCCCCTCCTCTTCGGGCTGGCTGCTGGGTCGCAGCTCCATGCCTCCCTGCTTCCCTCCCCACCTGCTCCCCCCAGCTCACCTGTACTGGAAGGGGGCCACTGTGGCGGTGACTGGCTGACTCTGCTGATGGCTGGAGGCGAAGCTGATGGCCCCAGGGGTGGGGGAGGGGCGTTTGCTTGGCACGGGGCTGCACCCTGGGGAGGAAGCCCCTGATACTGCCCCGGCATCAGGCTCCAAAGACCTGGGGACCCCTGAACTTCTGTAGTTTGCATCTCTTTGATCCTTTCCTGGGTAGTTAGGAAGTTTTCGACCTTCAGGAGCCCCTGGTATTTGAGTTTCTCCACGAGAGCTTGTTCGGGACGGGCTCCTGCCCCGGCTCTGGCGGACTGGAATCCCTTCTTGAGCCACCTTCTTCTTTCCCTGGGTGCCTTGTGTCTCCCCAACTCTTCTGGCCCCAGCCCAGCTGGAGAGGGCTGCTTTTGGGGTTGCCCTGGGACTGCTCCATGGGGAGCTGGAAAGGCCTTCACCACCCTCAGCTGACTCTCTCACCACCCCAGAAGCCTTGGGGGAGCCTCTCCCCCGGGAGGCCTTAGGAGAGGAGTTTCTGGAAGGACCTCCTGCCTTGCCCAGTCTTGGGGAGGCTGCACGCTGGGGGCTCAGGGCCAGGCCGGCCTGGCGTGGCCGCGGCTGGGGAGAGGCGCCCGGTGTATGAGTCCTGGTCTGGGAAGCAGCTCGAGGCACAGGGATAGAGGAGGCATAGTGGGGGCGGCTGGCAGAGTTCACGTTGGCCATCCCATTCATGGTTAGCAAGGCAGCAGTGAGGACTACTGTCCTGCAGAGAGAGGAGAGAAAAGAGGATCGTTAGGCCCCATCCCAAGCTGCTGCTCCTGAGTGTATAAAGGTGATGCCGGGGTCAGGGGAGGAGGCACAGGCATTCGGGCTGGGCATCAGGGCTCCTGGCTTCACATCCTGACTCGGTCAGTGCCTGCCTGCCTGCCTGACTCTGGGCAAACCCCATTACCTCTCTGCCCCGAAACACTGCTGTGAAGCTCATGTGAAGACACGTATGTGGAAGTGCTTTGCGAACCATGATGCTCTGTACAAACGGGGTTCATTTAACTTTCCCTGACTCTGCTCCCCTCCACTGACCGGGGATAGACTCTCCTTCTCACAGCCCCTCCCTCTCAGACCCTTCCTTGTAGCCTGAGTCTAGAATCCCCTGCCCACAGTAAACCAACTCCCTTGTGCCTTCAGCCTTTTCTCTGCATGTTCCTTCCACCTGCCACTTTATCTGACAAAAGTGCCCAGGATTCCTGTCCAGTGGAATGTAATCTTCCAGATCCCACTGGGCTCAAAGGTAGAGCAGCCAATCCCGACCCCCGCAAATCATAAACTTGGAAACCTCCCCCCGACCCTAGGCTCCTGCCACCTGGCTCCTACCATTCACTGGTCCTCATTGACGCCATCTCTCCTGGTCCCTCCCCACCGTCCCTACCCCTCAGTTACCGGAGATTTGGGCACTGGGCTCATAGGCTTCCTCATAGCCATTCCCTATGCACCCTCTGGCCCAGCGCTCAATCCCTTCCCTCCCAGACCTTGATCCATTAATTATCCCATCCCTCTCCTGTATCTTCAACCTCTCCTCTTCTACCAGCTTCTCCTCCCCGCCATGTTAATTAATGAATTAATTGCTCTATTAATCACTTTCATTTCCAAGGGAATTTGAAGCCATTTACAAAGACACAATCAATCAATTCCAGATGGATGAAAGAGTTAAATGTATGAAATGTAGAAAACGAAACCATAAAAGAATTCGCAGAACACACGCATAAATGTTTCCATAATTTTGTTGTGGGAAAGGCCTTTGGAAGCCCCACGTCAGAGGCAGAAATTATAAAGGAAAACACTGATAGACTTCAGTGCATAAAAGTGAAAATCTCTGTATGGACACAAAAGCCCTTTTAAAAAGATTCAAGCCATCAATAAACTATGAAAATACTTACAACATATATGGGGGACAAGGGAATTCTACCAAATCAATAAGAGAAAGCAAATGCTCCACAGAATAAAGAGTAAAAGACTTGAACAAGGAATTCACAAAGTAATACATATAATTGGCTAGAACCTAACAAAAACAAAAGTCCTCCTTAAAATCGAAGAGATGCAGATTAAATGTTATCATCTTTGCTATCAACTTTATTACCTTTTAGAAAAGGTATAATATCCAGTTTGGGCACAGGGCCACAGACACTGCTGTGGGAACGATGCCAGACCTAGAAATGGTCCCAGGGAGAGGAGGAAAAATGTAGGCAAATGATTATGTACGAGGAAAATGCTTAAGTTGACTCTCTAAGGGTAAACTGGCCCTGGGTGAAGATGGAGACAAAGGACATGTGGGCAGAGAAAAGACCACCACGGTATGGCTGGTCCACCTGAGCCCACTGGGGTGTCCCCTTTCATACTGCAGAGAAAGCTGTCAGCAACTGCACAGGACTGGTTATGGCTGTTGTCAACCTTTCTCTGACCTTTGACTCTGTGGCCCAGGACCAGCTACAGGCTAAACTGTGAGAAGTCAATATAGACCTCTAAACATCGATGGATTTATAGAACTACAGTGTGAAATGACTGAGAGTCAGGACTTAGAGGACTGTTCTGCTAACGGAGGAAATAATTTCCTCTAGGAAGAGAAATGCTCTGACCCCCTCCTCCTTTCCTCTAATTTGTACTTTAATGATTTGATGCCATTACTGGATGAACTAAAGTAGCCCCCACCTCCTCCAGCAGAGAAGGCAAAGCCACGTGTGTTCAGGTGACCACGACCAAGCTTACCTCCACTCCTCCAGTGGCTGCCCATCACCTAGGCCCACAGGACCACATCCAAGGCTTGCCTGACTCCTGCCTCCTTCCCATCTGTCTCATGCCCACCTAACAGGCTGTAGACCGAAAGGACACTCTAAGTCACCCTCTGCCTGCCCACAGTCTCCCATGGAGGGCACAGCCCCAACTTGCCAAGGACAGCCCCACAGGAGGGCCTGAGAAGTACTTTGACAAAGAGATCTCAGAGGGTACTAACAGCAGTCTGCAAAATAAGAATAGGACAAAATCGAGCAACTGCAGTCAGGTGGAGAAATAGGGGGTCTTTACTATAAGGAGGAACACCATGCTTTAGCCTGGCCTCAAGACGGTAGCAAGAATTCTTCCCCAGTAGAGGTAAGAGTAGATTTACGTTGTCATCCTCCTGTCCAGCCACTGCACTAGTTATCAGCTACACGCATCAGTGACAACACCCAACAGGACCAGAGGGATAAGAATAGACCTGATCAAAGGTGTGTGTGGTCCCTGAGCTGCTGACCTTGGCCTCCAGCACAGAGCTGAGCCACGCACTGGCCAACTGAACGAATCAGCTGACCACCCATGAGAAGGTCCTAAGACCACCGACCCACTACAGCTCACACCCCTGAGACTTCAGCATTCCCACGGTCAATCCCTCCACTGGCACAGTACCACCCAGGCCCCTCCTGCCTCTCCCCTTAGGCCTAGTCCCATCAAACCCCAGTGTGGGGACCATGGCCATGTAGGCACCCCAGCCCACCCCCTCCAGGAGATATGTCTGTGATAGAACCCAGAACTGCATCTTGGTGCTGCCTGCAACTCTCCTGTGAACTGCTCCCCTACCCACATTGTAGTGCTCAGGGATCCCCCCAAGAGCCCAACTCACCTACACTGTCCTCATAGCATCCCCAGGCTCCCCTTGGCCCAGGCTCTCCCAGGCCCTACATCTAGGACTGGCCAGATTTCCAGCCAAGAGAGCCTTAAGGCCGAGGAAGCTGCTTCGACTTCACTTGCCAATGGAGCAGATGCAGTTGCTGCTTTAACTGGATCATCATTTTTTCAAAAGCTCGATGGGAAGAGGATTTAAAAACATTCCTGTGGTAGGATCACAGGACTCCCATCCCTCCCTCTTCACTACAGCTGGGGGGCCCTGCTCTCTCCTCCTCCCCAGAGGATAGCCCTCACCTAGACCAGGAGCAGCATGCACACAGGAGGTGATGACCATCCCAGGTGGAAGTCTGGAAGAATCAGACCACCTTTGGGGTGATGGAGGAGGGATCCCCAAACACGCTGTGTTCTCTGAGCCTGGTGGGAAAGGGGCACAAAGGAGCCTTCCTGGTTTGCCTTTAGAGTGGGAACTCACAGGGGCTCAGGATCTTTACAGAGATCTCAAGAGGACACCCAGCATATCTCTCTTCCCTAGACAGCATCAGTATCTCGCTGAGGCCCAAGGATGGATTCCCTAGACCACAGCCATCAAATGCATGTTTGGCCTCAGGATGCACTCCTCAGCCTCCATATTAACACTGTCCTTGCTGTGATCGACAGCTCTGGGCCTTCCAGAGATTGTGGAGGAGGGAGGAAGAGGGCATAAATCTAGTTCACAGGGTGGAAACCAGAAAAGGAAATCAGTCATGGGCAGCTCTGGAGGAGGCTTCCTCCTCCTCCTCTCTTTTTCTCTTTTTTCTCCAACATTCCTCAGATCTAGCCAGCTTTCCCTGTACCCTTCATATCCTGTTTGCCTTTGGTGGTACTAGCCGCCAAGATGGTCCTAAGGCATTGCCCCATAAGAGGCTATAGGCAATAAATGGGGGTGGGGAGGGAGATAATGGGCCAAATTGTCTGGCCACATGCTTGTAGCAGGTGGCACACCTGGGGTAGGTGGGGATTGAGGAGGAAGACTATGGAGTTCCAAGTCTCTAGCAGATGGGAGGCCTGGGGAAAAGGGGGGAGTGAGTACTCATGGGGGGTGGGGTCTTAGCTGAGACACATGGACAATGGTGTTTTCAAAGCTCAAGGGTGAGGCCTCTGTCCAAATGATCTCTTCTGGGGCCTAACCATGTATCTACTGGCCACGGCATCCAAGCTGCATTCTTAATGGACCGAATGATTTGGGAGACTCCCATGTTTGCTCTGGGGCTCAGTTTCTCCTTCTGTGAAATAAGGAGAAATCCTTTCTGCCTCCTTGCTCCCCATTTCTTCATGTCCTGAGCAGGCTGAATAAGGCGGTATCTAGAAAATGTTCAGCCTCTTGGGGTATTAGGAAGTATTAAAGTCACTTTCATAGTATACATAGTATACACAGTATACAGGGTTAGCTGTAATGGTCTCCATTTCTTGGTTCTCACTGTTAGACAAAATGTCCCAGAGAAGCAGGACAATCTATGTGTCTTTTGGACAGGGCCTGTTCAAGCCAAAGAGCTTGGCTATCAGTACTGATCATCTTTTGTGATACCTTCACAATATATCTGGGGAGGGTCCCAGGCAGAAGGCTAGGAGCTGGGAGTGTTAGCAAGGAGCCTATGTCTTTCTTATGTGAACATGTATGTGCATATGTGTGTGCACACACATGTGGTATTGGGGGATCCTACCAGATCCCCTACTCCTAAACTTGCTCTCTCTTCCTCCTTCTAAGTGCTCTGATCTGAAATTTCACTTAACCTCAGTGAGCAGATTCAAGAAGAGGGTCTCAAGTGTCCCTTAGTTCACTCATTCTGGGGATTCCTGTCTTCAATAAATTACATTAGGGAATTAGTACTTCCCATTAACAAAGCTCATTGCACTTTCGAAAGGATTCACAACAGGATCCCTTTGTTCATCAATAACACACCTTGGTTGAGACCTCCCATACACCAGGGGCTTTGCCAGATGCTGTGGCAATCACAGTGGCTGAGACCCAGGCTCTGCTCTCAAGGAGCCAACAGTCTGGTAGGGAGAAACATGCACAGTCGTCACAAGCGCATATGCTGTGTGTCAAGGGAGGCAAAACAAAGTGCTATGGATATGTGTGTGTGTGTGTGAGTTTTGATGAGGCAGAATCCAGGAAGGCTTCAAGGAAGAGGCAGCAGCAGAGTTGGGGGTTGGTGGTTTGAGGTCCAGGAAGCAGTAGATTTGATGACTGAACCTCCCATGCCCATGGTCTGTCTATCAGCGCTCCAACACATACTCTCCTCTTCGAAGAGACTCTGTGGAGTGTTAGTGGTAAGAGAATAAACTCCGGAGCCACAATGCCTAGGTCAAAGCTTGGCTCTGCCTTTTGCTGATGATGTGAACTTGGCCAAATTCCACAAACTCTGAGTTTCCTCATCTGTAAAAATGAGGCTGACACCAGGACCTACCTCTTCATCGCTTTGAAGAGTAAATTAGTGAATAAAGGTAGTGCTTAGAACAGTAGCTGGGACATAGTAAGGATTCAACAAGTATTGTTGTTATGATCACAAGGACAAAGAACCCTTTTTTCAAGTGCCCCTCCATCCCAGATGGCCCAGGGATGGAGGCTGCATGGCCTGCTTCATCTGGAGCCTCCAGCAGAGCAAAGGAGGATCAGAGTACCTGCCAGGCTCTGATCAGAAATCGAGAGCATCAACAGGAAAAACACTGTCCGTGCTGGATGTGATAACACCCAACGCCCACCAGTGGACAGGGTAGGAAACTAGACATTGGGAAATTTTGTAGTGGAAAGAGTAACGCCTTTTGAGTCAGGAAGACCTGGGTTCAAATCCTAGATCTGCTACTTCTTGCTATATGGCTTTAGAGAAGCTATTTTAACTTTTCTGAGCCCAAAGTCCTCATCTGTAAAAAGCCGTCTTAGAGTTTTGTAAAGATTCAATGAGAGAATAAAGATGAGATACCCAGCATGGTGCCTGGCACATAGTAGACGCTCAAGAAATGGCCAAAATTTTATTAAGGAGAATAGCTGCCCTTCTTCTCAGAAGGGAAGGAGACAAATTGAAACAGACTATTTGGAATAGTCTGATGGATGTCAGATGAGTCCAGAGGCCGGTGGCTTCCAGGGAAATGGGGCACAGTCCCAGTCCCTGAACACAGTGTGCAGCCCTACCCAACATGTACTTCCACCTTGTCCCACTCCACCTTTTCCAGGCTACACCCAGAATGTCGATTCTCCACCTGGGGCTGTTTTATTTTTAAATCCAACACTTTTTAGTTGCATTTACCAACTGCATGCCAGGCACTGTTCTGAGTTCCTTACCTATATTAACCTGCAATTGCCCTATGAGTTGGTGGTATTATATCACCATTCCCACGTCACAGGCAAGGACACCAAGGCACAAAGAGGCTAAGGAATTTGCTTGTGATCACACAGCTAGTAAATGGGAGAGCCAATATTAGAGGCACAGTAGAACCAGCCTGGGCCTAGAACTACCCTGCTCTGCTGCTCAGCCTACAGACTCAATCCAGGCCTCCCCACCCCCCACCCCACTGACTCCCACCCCCAACCTCCCTTTTTCAGCCTTGAATCATTCTGGCCTCAGGCCCCATCAGGACAAACAGAGGCGACTGGCTCCTCAATGTTCTGCAAACCCCAGAGCCAGGAAGTATTTTTGGCCTATAAATATTTTACTCTAGCTCAGAATGTGGTGAGAGCTTAAGCGCCAGCTCCCTCAGATCTGCGGGGCCAGAGGAGGGATGAAGGGAGGGAAGGCGGGCACTGTATATTCAGCGGTCCCTCCCAGGTCTGGAGGACTAGCCAGGCTGCAGGTTCCCGGCCAGGACTCTCCGCAGCCCTTTCTGCCCTTGAGGCTCCCGCAGCGGCGGCGGGGTGGGCGGGGCGCGCGGGGCGCGCGGGGCGGCGGCCGTGGTGCTGATAGGACAGCTCCTCCTGCAGTGGCCCCGTTAAAGGAGCCGCGTCTGCGCTTTGTGAATGTAGTTAGGACGTCCGTTTCCAAAAGTCAGAATATTTTAACCACAGCACCGAGAGGTTGGATATGGAAGGAAAGAGAAGAGAAGAGAGAGAAGGGAAGGGAAGGCAAGGAAAGGGGAGGGAAGGGAAAGGAAGGGAAGGGAAGAAAAGAAGGGAGGGAGGGAGGAAATGCAAGCAAACAAAAACCATCTGGGAAGTGGGACTCTGGGTGCTGGTCAGATAATTCCATCACGGGCTGAGTGAATTTGGGCAAATTATTTCTCTTCCCTGGTGTGTTATTTAAAAGCTACAAAATAGGGCGCCTGGGTGGCTCAGTTGGTTAAGCGACTGCCTTCGGCTCAGGTCATGATCCTGGAGTCCCGGGATCGAGTCCCGCAACGGGCTCCCTGCTCGGCGGGGAGTCTGCTTCTCCCTCTGACCCTCCCCCCTCTCATGCTCTCTGTCTCTCATTCTCTCTCTCAAATAAATAAATAAAATCTTTAAAAAAAAAAAAGCTACAAAATAGGAAGAAAAAACTTGGCTTCTCAGGAAGTAAAGAAAAATACTGGAATAATTCATGGTAAAGGTTCAGAGTGTCTCTGGATTCAAGCACTGAGGTACAGACCCTGCACAGTAGAGGGTGGTGGTTAAGAACACAGGACCAGGAGCCAGAACCACCCCCTTCCTATAGCCTCCCTCCGCATCTTCCCAACACCCCTCCTCCCCCCCACCCCCAGGCAAATCTAGCTTGCAGGGTTGATTCCTAGCTTGTGGTCCTAACCTCCTTGGTCTGCTTCCTCATCTGTAAAACAGGAATAATAATAATAACAATATTTTATAGTGTTGTTATAAAAGTTCAGTGAGTTATAATAGGAAAATCACTTAAGACAGTGCCTGGCTCATACAAATCACTGAATAAATGCTAGTTATTATTGAGTCAAATAGATCATTAGCACAGCATGTATCTCCCTCCCTTCTCTCTGTTCTACTCAAATTTCCCACTGGTACCTTTTGTCACCCATTTCCATCAGAATAACATAAATGTTATCACTATATGCTTCCCTCTAACCTAAATTTCTATTTCCTTATTTGAGTATGAATAGGACAGACAGTTTACATGGGATTGGGGCAGGGAGGATAAACAAAGTTGGAGAAGTTTCCAAAATAAACCGTGGCAGGGGTTAGTGAGAGAGGTGGGGAGACCTCTTTCATGGAGCCCCTTCTGAAATTGATGCAGTCCTGACAGCATGAGCGCGGCTTAGGGGCAACCTCTTCAGAGGCAGAGGGTGGACAGAACGACTTTCAGGGATCCAGACACCACAGACAAAACTCCTGGACTCACGCAGGCCTCTTTGCCAGCTTTCTTCCTCTACCTGCTACATACTGTCTTCTGGCCCTGAAAGCCTGAAGGCTTCCTGCCAGGGCCAAACGCCAGATTGGGGCTTACTTCTGGTTGGAGGTCCAGGCTCGTGCCTGGAGGCTGACCACCTCAGTGAACAGAGAGCTGTGCCCTCTGATGCCCCAGCAAAGAAGTGACTTGTGTTGCCTCACCTCTCGACCAAGTACCATATAGATAGTGACTCACTCACTCACACTCACACACACTCATGTCTACACACTGATACACACACACCCCTATCTGTAGCTTCAGTCTGTCTGCTTGCTCTCCCTGTCCCTTCCCTTTGGCCCATCTCTCATCCAGCCCAGAGATGAGAGGGTGCCCTGTCTTCCTATCTTTTTTCATCTCAAGGGCTCTGGGCTCTCCAGCAGTGTGCTCACAGGCTTTCCCTGGAAAAATGGCCCCCAACGCCCTCACTATGTGTACACAATTTTCATTTAACACTTGTGGATTATAGACTTGTTAAAGCTCACACATGGAGGCAGGGATGGGGGGAATAAGGACAATTGATAACATCCCTAGGCCTAGAGGAAGTAACTTGTCCCAAGTCACTGCTGAGTAATGGTAGTGCCTGGGGTGACTCCTGGTCCAGTGCTCTTCCTCACACCACACAGTCTTCCCTCCCCATAAGACACCAAGGCTGGGCATCATGGGGAGGTCCCCAGGGCTGAGGACAGGACTGCAATGGCCATTTACTAAATGTTTCTCCTTCTTACCCAGCCTCTTATCTCTGCCAGTCTCTCAGGACAGAGATAAAGGGAGATCTGAGATGTGGGTACATGGTGGTGGGGCCAAAGGAGAAGAGATTTGCCCTTCCCCAAGCTCTTAGCCTACAGACCCTGGCTTTGGGCTCCAGTAAACCAGCTAGGCCTGGTCCTTGGCAGAGAAGGTGATCAGCCCCATCAGTATTGAGAGAGGGACAGGGTGGGCAGCCAGGCGTATTGTCTTCAGGAAAAGCATGGACAGGGTGAGCAGAGCGTTGGCAGGAGGCAAGGAAATAGGTCTGATGACTAGGACTTGGCAGGCACAGGGTGGGGGCTCGGTACTCCCAGCGCCTGCCTGGCTGGCTCCTGGCTCAGAATGGGGATTAGGATTGTCCACAGTAGTGGAACTCATTATTCTCCTCCCCATCTCCACCCCTGGAGCCCAGGGCTCTGCCAACACCCTCAGGAATTCCTTTAACCCTAAAATGGGAGAATGGTCTTCTTGCTGGCCAAATGGAAACATGTTCTTACAGAGGAAGATGGGACTGGCCAAGACAATCTCGGGTAATATCAAATAGCTCAGTTTCCTGGCATTTATAGTAAATGATCACAGTGGTGCCAATACCCTACCTTTCAGGCCCAGTCCGGCTGAGCCCAACGCCCTTTCCCAGGAGGTGGCTTCCAAATGCTGTACTGCCCAGACTTGGCATTCTCAGAGCAAGTCCATCACACTCCCAAAGAGTGATCCGTAGCCTCATGACTCTTCTGGCTAAGCCCAGGCCGACAGGCAGGACATGCGCAGCAGTCAAACAACCTATGTAGGAGAGATGTTCACTGTTCCGCCAATGCTACTCTGAGAATCTCCTGTCCCATCTCTCCACACTGGAAGTTTGTCCAAATGTCTAACTTCCAGCCCTCTTGCTAAGAATCAAGTCCATTTCCTGGTTCTCCAGTCTGGGGGGGAGGGGAAGGGGTTGTTTCTCACAGCCTCTGGCCTTGTGAGAAAAGTGAATTTTGAGCTCCAGGGAGGGGCCCCAGAGCCACCCAGCTGAAGACTTGCACTGTATCAGCATATTGGCATTTTTCACTGATTTGATCCATATAAACAGCTCCACTCAGGATCCTTGGTTCCTTTTCAATTAGCCAAGAGAAATGATTTACTGTTAATGAAAATCAATGGCTTAAAGCTGTGCCACAAATCACAGGGGGCTGGAGGCTCAGGTTATAAATACCTCCCAGGAAGGTGAGCTGGTTCAGGGAGTATGGGCAGTCCTACACAGCTTTCCTCTGCTCCAGAACACCTCCTGCTCCTCACCCCCCAGCTCCAAGAGCCCCTCAGGCTGCTCCCAGGATGTGCCATGCTTTCCTATAAGGCAAATGAGAACCTGGGAGGTCTCAATCACAAGAGGACCGTTGCCTAGGCCCCTGGGGAGCTGTCCCACAGACAGTCCATGTTGTACCCCCATCTCATTCCCCCCCCACCCCGGTGTGTGTGTGTGTGTGTGTGTGTGTGTGTGTGTGTGTGTCTAGTTACTTCCTCTAGGCCACTGTTACCAGAACTCTGGCTTCCCAAGCAATAGCTTAGATTCCAGATGGACCCTTGAGCTAATGAATGGGGCAGGAGCAGGAGTAAGTGGAGCCTTGGGGGTAGGGGAACTCATCTCAGACAGAGAAACTGGAACCTTCTAGACCCCCAGGCAGCCTGCCAGATGACTGCCTCTCCCCCTAGACCTGTCAGCTCCGTCTTTCTCACACTCACTTTATTGTTATTTTTCTCCCTCAACTCAAAGCCTGCAATGTTCTTCCATGGATGGTTTTTCCAGCCAGGCAGATGGAGGAATATCACTCAACAAGCCCCACATACTTTCCAGGACACAAAGTCCAGGGCCACTGGGCTAGGGCAGGGGAGGGAGGTTCCTTGGTGCTGGGGTGGAGAGGTCTGGGGGATTCCGGACTGCTCTTAAAGACGTCCAACCCAGAGGCCCTGCCACTTTGCCATGTGGAGGCTAATACCCTGGCTGGAACGCCACATCCGGGCATTTGGAGAAGGCTGGACTCTCAGTCTGACTGCAAACCCATCAGTCAGACTGGGCTGTGAGGTGCAGACCAGACCTGCTGCCAAGTTCGGTCAGCCTTAGGCTGGCTACACCAGCAATGAGCCCTAGTTTCCTCAAAGACCTCAGAATGTGAGAGGGGTGGGAGTGGGGGTAAGAAGCATGAGTGGGGAGTTGGAGGCAGGCCCAAAAGTCAAGAGTAGCCCAGGAGTCAGACCACTGGATTGGATTCCAGTGCTAGGTATCTCCCTGAATTATTCAGTCTCTAGGCTTTAACTTTACCATCTGAGAAGTGGGGCAAGCAATTTCGGCATGAAAGAGAATTCAACTTATTCCTCATTCCTGAGCAGTGGAGAGAGAGCGTGGGGTGCCTGTGCGTCTTGAGTAAAACCGAGGACCCCTGTCCTGCTGGCTCCACCAGCTACCCTCAGAGCCAAGCTAAAACTGTGCTTGGGCCCCCATTCCTGCCAGTACAATGCTGCCAAGCCAGGACACACCCCCACCCCCCTTTCTGTAGCAGCACATTTGTGTGGGAGTCACGTGCAGGGGAGAGGCCAGGCCTGACTGCAGCCCAAGGCAGGGGGCCAGGCTGCAGGAGAGAATTCTCCCCTCCCCCTACTGACCCCCATCATGGGAAAGGATCCGATGGGCTGTGAGGCTCCCAGGGTGTAGCTCCCCAAGGCCCAGAATCCTGCTGGACATCAGGAGGCTAAAAGGTGAGCTTATGGGATTCCACACCCCTGAAGCTGGGAGCCCCTCCTCTGCCTCTCCTATCATGCTGAGCAGGCCTAGGAGTGCACCTGTCCCACCCTGCCCACACCCGGGGCCTCACTCGGGTCCTGTACATCCCGGCACAGGGCCTCGGAGTGGGGCCACCTCCGCCTGGAAAGGTGGGTCAGGTTTGACCAGAGCTGCCCAGCAAACAGAGCTGAGGTAACGGCCACTTGAGGTGGGACGTATTATTAGCCTTCACACATTTAGACCAGAAACCCATAAGCCCGGCAGATCAGCACAACTTACCCACCTCACTCCCACCCTGAATGACCGCATGAACCTTTTGTAACTTTTGAACCTTTTGTAACTTTTCTGGGGTGTTCTTTTATAAGCTGGGTGGCTTCAGGAATGTTACTTATACCCTCCAAGCTTTGATTGTTTCATCTAAAAAATAAGGGTATCTATCTCACGGAGTTGCTATAAAAATAAAATGAGATTATGTGTGTGTCTTCGTCCATTTGGGTTCCTTTAACAGAATATCACGGACTGGGTGGCTCCTAAGCAACAGAACTTATTCACAGTTCTGGAGGCTGTGATCAGGGTGCAGGCAGATTTGGTGTCTGGTGAGAAAGTGCATCTTGGGTCCCAGGTGGCTGCCTTTGGCTGTGTCCTCACATGGTAGAAGGGGGAGGGAGCTCTCTAGGGTCTCCTTTATAAGGGCACTGATCCCATTCCTTTATAAGGGCACTGATCCCATTCAGGAGGGCTCTGCCCTCATGACAAAATCACTTACCAAAGACCCCACTTCCTAATACAATTACCTTGGAGGTTAAGGTCTCAACTTAGTAATTTGGTGGGGGAGGGGTACACAAACAATCTAAAGCAGAATGAAAAATGCTTAGCACAGTAGCATGTGGAATGCGCTAATAAAGGTTAGTTCTTATAAAAATAACAAAGCACTCATTAGAAAAAACTTGGAAAATCTAGAAAAATACAAAGAAGAGAAAGCCTATCATCTACAAACCTACTAGCCTACAGTTAGCATTAAGTGTTTTGGTTTCTTCCAGGCTTTTTACTATTCACACTCATATATGTTATATATGAGTATAATATATACTATACAAACATAATATATATAGGATACATATATAGTATATATATACACAGGTATATTATTATAAAATCGTGATTATACTTAACATACATATCTTCACTTACTATGAATTAAGCATTTTTACTTTTCATCTAAAAATCTTGAAGTTGTTTTTAAAAAACATCCTTATTAATAGATCATAAACCATCATGCAAATGCATTATACAGAAATGACTTAACCATTCCATCATTACTGGCCACTCAGGGTGTTTCCAATTTTCCACTAGTATGTATAAAGCTGTGATAAACATGCAAACAAGCTTTGCTTTAGCCTCAGCTTATTTTCTCAGGCTTATTTCTTAGAAGGGGAATTACTGGGTACAGGCGAGAATCTTACAAAGATTCTCGGTCATAAATTGCGGACTGCTGTTCAGAAAGATTCAATCAACGTGTTCTTCCTCCAGTGGTGTCTGAGTGCCTGACTCACTGCATCCTTCCTTCGCAGCACTGAGGGTCATACATCAGGTCGGCCCCGTTCAACAGTGGGGCTGCAGCCTCTGCTGGGGGCCTGGCCCTCCATGTGGCCACACATGCCAAGAGCTTTCGCAATGTTCTTGGTCAGGCCAGGCAGGGAAGCAAAGCTGGAGGCAAAAATGTGTGGAGTGGCCCCACCACCAGCAGATCCTGCTCTCCCTGTGCTCTGAACACAGAGAAGAACAAAGGAACTGCTCTCCTTGGGGGATTTAAGTTAGAGGTTAGGTGAGCACTGTCCATGAAAAGCCCTAAATACTGGGACTGGGGCCTTACTGGTTCTTCTGCTTTGGAGGTTTGGAAGGGCAAAGAATGCTCAGGGCTAGGTGCATGGACAGGATGATAGGAGCCTTGGCCCTAGCATATAGGCTTGAAGTACATGGCAGTACCACTGAGGAAAGTGCCAGCCAGATGAGGTGGTTGGGTGGGATCGTGGAGTCCCTACAAGTGCTAGCCACTGGGTTAGAGGGGTCTTCCACGCACTATCTACCCTGAACAATAAGTACGTCTGAGAAAGTCCTGCTTTGCCTTCATGAGAATCCCTGGCTGGTCCCTGGCCACTTGTCCAGGTAGATAGTTCCTAGATGTTCTGACCGGCTTAGGCTTCCTCCCCCTTTCTCTGCAGTCCTTCCTCTTTCTGAGTCCATCACCTGACCGCCATCCTAGGTGGCCTGTAGCCGCCCGGGGAATGCCTGTCAGGCCTGCAGCACTGTGGCAGCAAGAGCCAGGGTCCCCTCTGTGAACACCAGTCCAGGCACCTGGAAATCCAGAGCTGTCCTCACTTCCTTTCCCACCTCCTCTTTCCCTCCTTTTCCCTGCAGGCTTCCTCCAGACTTTTGAAACAGGAAGACAAAGGGGGGTGGTGGTGCTGGGGGTCAGGGGAGAAAGGGGAGGCAGAGGCTGTTGAGACCAACCACTGACTGAAGCTGGACAGACCAGCAAAATCTCACAGGGTTCACACACACCCACAGTCCTTGGGCAGGAGGCCTGTGTGGTTCAAGATGTTGTTTATGACAGTCCCCATCCTCCAGCTCCTGTCCCTGGCCTTAGCCCTTCCCTAGATGCTGCGTGCTTCAGGCATGGCCCTGTTCAGATACACTCCTACCTATCTCCTACTGGAAAACATTCCCCATTACCTCACTCAAGCAACTATTGAAAAATCCTCCCTCATCCTTCCTGAACTGACCCACAGAAAGGTGATCACGTGGCCCAGGCCCACTCTATCTAAACACAAAATGCCTGTGGCTCTCATCCTTGGCCCTCGCATAAATGTCCCTAAGCTAGACTCTCTCTCTCTCTGCATGCAGACTGTCACTCTCATGACTTGTTATCTCATGAGGTTTTGGTTGAAGCTATTTGTGATGCTCTCTGGGGGCCCTGAGAGCAAGCAAATTGTTGCTGGTAAAACTGCATGAATGTCCTGAAATACAGGGTCTCACCACCTCCTCCTACCACCACCTAACTTTTTTTTTCTCTCTCTCTTTTGGCAGTACTTGTTGTCATGGAGATTCTAACACAATGGGGCAGGTAGGAAGCCTGTTGCTTGGCAACGAGATGCTAGAGGTACAGGATTGGCTGCTGAGGTCTAAGGGAGCAGAAAAGATGATAAGGGGAAGGTGGGAAAGTAGAGAAACACCCTGGGGGGACACAAAGGCATAGGAGAGAAGCAGAAGACAGGGCCAGGGTGAAGAGAAAAAAAATAGAAACGAGAAGAGAGAACACACAACCTCCCCGGGGCTGGGTCACCACTGTGTATTTGCTTGGATGCCCTCGGTAAAAACAACAAAACAAAACAAACATACATTAATATATTTTCATAGCTGCATTTACATGGTAGCATGATGAGTGGAAATTTAGACAAAAAGAAGTTTCTAAATATCAGAGTGGGGAAATTCTACAGGGAGACGCTACTGTCCAGGGGAACGATGACAGGCTTTACATAAAATGCTTGGGTTTGAATCTCCACTCTACCCATCCCTTGATGTGTGACCCTCTCAAGTGTCATGACTTCTCTGAGCTTCAGTTTTCTCGTCTTCAAAATGGGAAGAGCAACACGTACCTCACAGGCTTGTTGCAAGAGTCAACAATATGATGAGCACAGGTACATAGTGGGTGGCCTCAGCAAGGGGTCGACCACATGGTTACGGTTGTTGGCCTTTTGTGACCAACCACCCGTTGTTATCTTAATCACCATGATTAGGACAGGCTGTGTGGCGGAGTGGAAAGAGCCCTGTTCCCAATGTCCAAAGACACTGGCTTCCCTCCATACCAACACGCCTGCAGTCTGAGACGTGGGCAAACTATTAACCTTTCTAGGTCGAGTTGCTCATCTGTGAAATGGGGATAATAATCCCTCCCTCAGAGAGTCATTAGGAAGATCATATTCAAGCAGGTTGGTCAAGAACCTACCCTATGGATGTCCTAAATGCCGGCCCTCCGATTCCTAACTCCCAGCTCTCTGCAGTGGAGATCTATAGGTCTGGGCTGGGGCCACTCTCAACCTTCGAGGAAGGGAAGGGTTCAGTGGTGCCTGGGTACTCTTCCTAGCACCCAAATCACATGTGATTATGGCAAAGACAGGGAAAGAGAGAACACAGACTATGTAAGACAAAGCAAAGGCACATCCTCCAGGCTTATTTCCAAGCAAATTAATTTTGCCAAAGCCATGACTCTGTCAGCAGGAGCAAAAGGCAGCAGGGGAGGCCTGACAGCAGTGATGGGTAAAGGCGTACAACCACCATTTCTGCCTAGTTCACAATGATGGGAATTTCCATGCTGGGACCACATGAGGACTGTTCATGAATATGGAAGTCACCACGTCCTAGAAGAAGAGGTATTCAAGAGGACAGGACTGACCTATGTTACCCCGAGGCAGGTGAAGCTTTGGCAAGCCACTGGATGCCTCCCAAGAAACCGACACCGTAAAAATCCTTTGGGGCCCATGAAGTTCACGGAATGATTCTTGATGTCTAGCCTAAACCTTTTCTGCTGCAATTTTCAGTTCATTCTTTCTGGTTCTGTCCTCAGAGAGCAATTTAACTGGCTGAGAAGGTAACTGTCTCACCAGCTTCTAGGTTCACGCCAGGACTGGGGAGGCAGGCGGGAGGGCAGTGACTCACACAGACGCTGTTTAATTCAGCTGTCTCACTGTCTACAGTGCTTCCCGAGCTCTAGCCCCCAACACCCTACATCCCTCTGTGGTTTCGAGGCTGACTTTTCCAATAATGCCACCAGGCATCAGAGGGATGTGGGGACCATTTCTGCTTGGCTTGAGCCAGGCCTGCCAGCCTGGGGGAGGCTAGGCGTGGGGGCTGAGTATGCCTGGAGAAGGCCATGAGGAGTGTGAGCAAGGGGTGGGGGGTGGGGGGTGGACCGCCGACTCGTAGTTCTGCTCCCCCCAGCCTAGAGCAGCATCTTCCTTTGAGCAATCTTCTTAGGGGGCTCAGAAGGCCTGCCCCTGTGGCCCAAGCCTGAACGACTCCAAGTGGTTTCACGTACAAAAAGATAATTTAGAGAAGGATTCATTGCTGTTCCAAGAGCACAGGGTTGCTTTAGCGCGATGGTGTCCAGTTCATTTTCTCCTGTCCCTGGGAGGAACAAGCCTGCAATGGCAGCAGCAAGAGAGCTCGAGGGAAGACTTTGGGAGGTGGCCTTGACAGCGACTGGGTGGGAGAGAACAGCCCTCTGACACTCACGGCATGGGCCAATCGTTTAGATTGGGGAGACTTTCATTTCGGATCCTTAAAAGGTGGACTTTTGCAAAACCACTCATTCCCTCTGGCGGGTCAGGGGCGGAGCAAGTGTGAGAAACATACATAATGAGCTCATCTTGAGGTGCCATGGGGGGGCAGAGGCTAACTTGAGCTAGGTTGGGCTTGGTCCTCTCCAAAGGGCGGCTGGAGACTGTGCTGCAGCCGCATGAGGGAATGGAAATGGGTCTCCCCTGCTTTAACTAGTTTCGAATGTATCTGTTTTAAATCTTGGTTCTCCATGTTACAGCTAAGAGGGTTTGAACACCCCTCTAATCGAGTCGTTCCCTGGAGCTGGATGGAGGATCAGTGACCACTATTGACTAGCTTTTGCAGAGGCCTTAGGAAAGGGCAAAACATCCCAGGAGACAGCTCTGGCTCTGAAGATGGAGGAAATGAAGCTTCCAGAACTCAACTTCAGGTAGGGAGTCTGTCAAGTACTAGAGGGTGGTTAACTCAGGATAAACTCGATCCTAAGGGCTTTAGCATCAGGAGAGCCCTTTGTTCTTCCATTGGGATTGAGGGATCAGACACCTAAGGGCTGTAAAGCCTCACCACTCTTGGAAGTTTCTACTTCGTCTTTGTCTGTTTTTGTGCCCCCCACCCAACTTTTTTAAAAAATGAAGTTTTTATTTTGAAGGAATTTTAGATTTACAGAAAAGTTGCAGAGATAGTAGAGTTCCCATATACCCTTTGCCCAGTTTCCCCCAGTGTTGACATTTTACACGACCACACCACATTTGTCAAAACTAAGAAATTAACATTGGCACATTACCATTAAATAAACTAAACTTGACTCAGAGTTCACCAGTGTTTCCACGAATGTTCTTTTTTTGTTCCAGGATCCAATCCAAATTCCCCCATTGCATTTAGATCCCCCACCCCTCCGCCTGACTTTAAAATTTAAATTTTCTTTTGCAAACTCAGCCTCTCTCCACCATGCTCCAGGGGAAAAGAGGAAGGCATTTCGGTTACTGTTCACCCTTGGAATGATCTAAGCAGGATAATTCTGGGCAGGACACGGGCAGGAGGATAAGGAAGAGAAAGCCTCAGGGACGATGAGCCAAGGGATAAGGGTCATTAGGTGGCCACCCTCCACCTAGAGGATCTCTTTCCTTCTGGAGCTCTTCTGCCTTGGATCCTCCCATACAGAGTCATTCAATGGTACAAAGGCTTTTAGGGATGACTGTGGGGTCTCTGTCTCTAAGAGTCGTAAGAATGAGATGACAAGAGGCACAAGATGAGCTGCCCTGCTCGAGACCCTTCTCCTCTAGGGCAGATAACTTGGCTTGAGCTGCCCCCTTGTTTGGAGCCCAGAACTTGGCCTGTGACTTCAGAACTCGGCCCCTATTTCTGAGCACACAACACTTCATAATAAATAGCAGGGAAAGTGAAGCTGAGATGAGCCTGCCTCTCAGCAGAATTGTTTCCAAATAAAGTGTTATTTTTTTCCTCTCAAGCTCTCCCTGGAGATGACTATGGCGCTTAAAAACCACTAAATATCTCTCCGTGCTTATGACACAGACACCTTCCCATCCTCCCTCCGTCCCTTAGCCTGGTCTCTTTTATAGCAATTACATGAGTGGTGCTGAATAAGAATCAGAGCAGCTGCTAGCAAGCCTGCCTGATGGGTTCCCCTCCTACCAAGAGGGGCTCACGGGAAAGGCTCTGATTTCCTAGAGACGCAAGATTCATGGAGAGAAGCTCCCAAGACGAACATCAGAGTGGGCCTTAAGCCCTGGATTTGGCTGGCTGGGCGCCACAGATGCAGTGCTGCCAGAAAATCCATCCTCCTGAACCAGCCATGGGTCAGGGGCATATGAAACCTTCAGCCAATTAGTTTTGTGCTCTCTGGTCTATGAGGGGGTACAGGGAACTGGAATTGCAACTGGGGGAGAGGGGTGTTCAGAGTGGGGGCCAGCCAGCGAGAGGTTAATGGGCTGGGTGGCTTATCCCAGAGTGAAGGTCAAGGGGAGACCGGCTAATGAGCTTTGCAGATATAAAGCCTTTGTTCTCCATTCCCATTGAAAACAGGGTCTTGGAAAAGGAAGTCCCCTTCCAGCCAGAAAGATTGGGATTGGACACAAGAAAATGCCCTTGTCCTGCCCAGAATTATCCTGCTTAGATCATTCCAAGGGTGAACAGTAACCGAAATGCCTTCCTCTTTTCCCCTGGAGCATGGTGGAGAGAGGCTGAGTTTGCAAAAGAAAATTTAAATTTTAAAGTCGGGCGGAGGGGTGGGGGATCTAAATGCAATGGGGGAATTTGGATTGGATCCTGGAACAAAAAAAGAACATTCATGGAGCTAGGAAATAGTGCAACATGGGATCCAAGAAGACCGTGACCTCAACTGGCCAGAAGGCCCTCCTCTGTGGGATTCGGCTTCCAGGGGTCCCACCCTGGCCAGGGCAAAGCCCAGGTGGGGAGGCTGGGAGGGTGGGTGTCTACCAGCAGGCAGAGATCCCGCCTTATCCCTCTTCATATGCTGAGTGGGTCCAACAGAAGCCCCTGTCCCCATGGGTGGCTCCGGAAATGTTTTCTGAAGGGCAGATCCCTCCTGGTTCTAATGTCCCCCCTGATGATGATGACCTGTTCAGAAGAAGGGACAGGGATTCCATGACCTCTGTAGGGCTCTGCCAGCTCCAGGATCAGCCACAAAAAGAGGTGGCATCTACCTGCCATCTACCCCTGCTACGGAACTGAAGAATCACAGTGTGGCTGGGCTCCTAGCAGGCTGCAGCCCCATGGCCTTTACCCATCATAAATGGCAATCAACGCGAGGACCACCCTCACCTGCTGCTTTACCGCCATCATCTCAGCTCCTTCTCCTAGGTGGGGAAGGCACTTGATAGATGATGAACTTGTGGTTTGGAAAAATGTGAGAGACTGTCCAAAGTCACAGAGCCAGAACCCAGAACTGGCCAGAACCCAGGTCCCCAGTGCCAGGCCAAGATGTCCGGTCAGTCCTGTGGTCCTGCCAACTTTTCTTGACCCCTGTGTCCTAGTGCCACTGCCCTAAATCGGGCCATTAGTATTTCTCACCAGCATGCACAACTTGGTCTCCTGGCCCCATCTTGGCTGGTCCACTCACACCATTTATTCACCGAGGCCAGAAGGACTAGGCCAAATTATGGGTCTAACCATGACTTTCCCATCTAATAAAATCAAGTTCCTTGGAGGAGGGGCTCTAAGACCCTCCTTGACTTGACTCCTCCCTGTCTCACAATCTCATCTCCCAACCTTCCCTGCTTCATACTTTTATCATTTATCCACACACCCCCCATGGTTTCAAGCCTTTCTTTAGCTAATTTCTATTCACTCTTTGCGTTCAGCTCAGACATCACCCCCTCCAGGAAGGCCTCCCTGACCTTCTAGGGGGAGCTAAGTGCCCCCCCAACCAAAGCTTCCACAGACTACACAGTGCTGGCCTCTCAGTTTGGACTCTTGGCACCCAGTACAGTGCCTGGCACACAGCAGACGCTCAATAGATGTTGGAGGAACGCTACACCTTGGTGCCTTGGCACCATGTAGCTGGGCTTGCCTCCCCTTGCAGAGAGCTGGGCCCTGCCCCTCCCACTGCTCTCTGGAGGCCCAGGGAACTGGAGTCAGGCGGGAGATGGCACACTACACAAGGGAGGGGTCTGCCTCACCTCATCACACTGAGCTGGGGCTCCAAAGAGTAGGGAGAGGAGGAAATGAGACACAGCTGGCAAGGAAAGAGGCCAGGAAATCGTCCCCACTAAACAGGAAGCAGGGTGGAGTGCTGGAGGCCGAGCTTCCTGAGGAGTGGGAGGGAGGAAATCTGGCCCTATTCACTCGCTGCCCTCAGCTGCTCAGCCCTCAGCAGAGTGGAGCACGGGTTCCACAGCCTGCAGGAAGGTGTCTCTGCGAATCCTCTCCGCAGGCTTTAACCAGAGGGCCCCAGGGGCATGTTAGGAGGTTATGTGATAGTCTGTGGTTTGCACACTGAGACCTGACTAGGAAGCCCCAAGTCAAAACAGACACACAGCTCCCAGAAAGACAGCAAAGCCACCTTCAGAGAGAGGTGGGAGGGGCGGGAAGGAAAGGGGAGGAAGGTGTTTGGCCAAGGTAAGTTTCTGTGAATCCGGAGAAATGTTGGGTGCCTGGGGAGGGTGGAGGCCTAGACCACACCCTCTCCTCATCCCCTTCACTGACCCCCTTCCTCCAACACAGGTCACTTCCCAGTGATGATTTCCCTTACCCCCACCCCAGATCTGTGTTCCCATTGCCTCTCCCTTGTTAAAACCCATCCCACTTGTTCATTATCTTCCCACTAGGCTGGAAGCTCTCGTGGGGCAGGGCCTATATTTTGTTCACCACTGTATCTCCCGTACCTTGTATGATCCTGTCTACATAGTAGATGCTCAATAAACATGGTCAAAGAGATGATGACATGAAGTCGTGATGGGGCATGATGGAAAAGGGAATCTCACAACCAGGCACTAAATCTGGGCCAAGGACAGGGCCAAAGAATGACAAGGTCAGCTCTTGCCCAACCCATAAAAACACTGAGGACTTCTTTGCAAGTCTAGCCGACGAGCTGCTTGTTTTCTCCTCGTGAGCCGGGCCGGTGACGGACTGGCTTGATCATACTCCCATTTCCAGTGTGTCCAAAGCTTGGGGCTAAGTTGGACTCACCTCAGGGTCAGGGGAAGGGAAAAGAGTCCCTGTCGTCAAGAAACTTGGGCAGAGTGAATATGCTCTTGGCCACCTCTCCCAGCCTGATGTGAGAGTTGGGGTCCAGGCTGGGCAGAAATAATAACAAGAGCTAACATGCATGGAACACTCACCATGTGCCAGGCATCGCTCCCTGCATTTCACACGGATCACCTCATCTCATCCTCACAAAACCCCATAGAGAATGTTATCATTCTCGTTTTATTGACAGCCAAGGAAACTGAGGCAGAGAGAGGTTAAGAAACTTGTCTAAATCACACAGCTAGGGAGTGGAGTGGGTAACACTTAAGCCAGGCTGCTGGTCCTGAGCCGACGTTCCCAACCGCTAGCCCACAGCATGTCTGCTACAAGTGCTGTGCAGAACAGCTGAGGAGACGAGCATGAAGGGGACTTAACCATAGCTTGCTCCTAACTTCACAGAGGAGGACAGTGCCGGGTCAGGAAGGACAGGGCTTGGCCTGGGAGGTACTGCACCAAGTGGGGAAAGACATCCAGGGGGCAGGGGACATACACGCCATGACTGAGGGGGGCAGAGGGAATGTTGCTCTCAAGTCCGCCAAAAAGCACTAGGATGGAATTTCTTCCCCCTTCCCTTGGCTGGAAGACAGTGGCCACGATGGAGGGCCCACCTCAAATCCTGAATCCCCACTTGCTCTGACAGTGTGCACAGCGGCTCCAGCCTCCCCCCAACTGTGCCCCTCGTCACTGTCCAGAGAGGAGGCACCTGGTGAATGGAGGTGAGAAGCAGAGTCAGCATCCCCTGGCTCTCGGGGAAGGAGGGAGCTTCAAGGAAGCACTTGAAGAAAGGGTGGTTTACAGGACCAGAGGAGAGGGAAGGAGAGAGCTAGGTGGGGCTTCTGAAGATTTGCGTTATTGAGACAACTTTAACAGAGAGGGCCGGTGGGGGGCAGAAGCACCCAGTGATCCGTTCTAAGCATCAGTCCGGGTGAAATGCCTGACGCTGCTCCTGCACATCCTGTGCCTAGCAGAGCACCGAGCCCCACAGGAGAGCCTGACAACATCGAGCTTATGCAAGTGAGCTTCGCAGCAGAGACAGACACCAGAGATGGCCTGGGTTACCAGCACACAGGACTAGAGGTCCCACTAATGAATGTCTCAGGAGCTGCCGAGACTCCTGGAGACGTGGTGGCATGCTTGGACACATCAGTCCTCAGCTATGTGGCAGGCCCAGCGGCCACCCTAGTGAGCCATTAAACCACTGGTGACACAGTTAACACAAGAGGCATGAAGCAATCTTCAAACGCTTTCACGTTGCTCCCTTTGGGGGCTTCCTAGCTGTGCTTGGTACAGGACATGTAAGAATAGTGCAAAGCACCTCGTACTTGACTAATGCTTAGAACTGAACACTGGTGCATTTTTTTCTTAAGACTTTATTTATTTACTTGACAGAGAAAGAGAGAGATACGCAAGCAGGGGGAGGGGCAGAGGAAGAGGAAAAGCAGGACCCTGGGATCATGACCTGAGCTGAAGGCAGATGCTTAACCAACTGAGCCACCCAGGTGCCCCTCACTGGTGCATTTCTTGAACATCCTGTTGTTTCTCTTTCTCCACTGATGCCCTCCCCATAGAGAAGATGCAAAGATTCTCTGCTCAGTGTTCCCCTTCTTAGGGCTGGCCCTCTAAGCTGGCCTCTCAATCCTTGGAGCAGAGAGGGGGCAGGGAGCCACACTTTTCCCTTGAGGCCTCCTTCAGGCCAGGCCCCTGCTGGTTTCAGCAGGTTTCTATGCTGGACAGCTCCCAGTTCCCCTGCTCCCGGGTGGAGGCCAGAGCTGCCTTCCCATCCGGGTGGAGGCCAGAGCTGCCTTCCCATCCAGCAGCTCAGCCCCAGTGCTCTCTGCCAAGGCTGGCTGGTGAAAGGGCCAGCTCCTCTCCCTAGGGCCCCTCACTCACCTCACCTCACTTACTATCCATGAGTCACAGAGAGAATCTATTCTGATCCTTCCTCAAGGGATACTGTCCACCTCCCAACCTGCCTTTCCTTCACTCTCCCTTTGTATTAACCCAGAGCTTCAGCTCCCCCAAGGTCCAGCAGGGCCAGGCCTCAGCAATTCTCCTTGCTGAAAGAGGGCTCCACAAAGGGCTCTGTTAGCAGTCTGGACTAACCTAGCTCTGCTGGTGGCTACTGGTCCTGAAATGTCCTCAAAATTAGTCTGACTTCTCCCACAAGCCAGCTCCTAATGCTTTCTCCTGCAGCCTTGCCAGACCCTATCAGCTTGGGAGCATTCTGCATCTCATTCCAGCAGCCTCCTCCTCCCCTCCCTTTCTCCTGGGTCACTCTGAGAGCCCCAACCTTCCAATCTGGGAGGCTCTGAAGTGCACAAGACGGAAATGAGTCCTTACCCTCATGATGCACTCCACAGCATGGGGCTAAGAATAGTCAGGGCTCCGGATGGCCTTTTGAGTTATCAATAGGGCTGGGAAGTGCTACTCACCAGTAAACAGGCTAGATTCCTCAGCCCTTAGCTCTTCGCTGGTGGTGTTCTCAGAGCAGCTGGGTGCACTTGGCCTCTTCCTACCTGCTCTGAGGGTGGTCCTACTACACTGACCCCCAGGGCCTAAAGTCAAAGTCTTAACACATGCTCCTAATTCATCACCATCCCAGTGAGCCTCTGATGGCCCCAGGCTCATTGATTCTCCCTGCACCTGCAGCTGGAGCAGAAGGAGGAGGGATAACCTGGAAGATGGTGGACTCAGGATTGGGAGCCTGCACCGAGGCCACTGGGAGCCCCAGTCTGATAGTGGGAGAGGAGACAGAATCCGGGGTCAGTGGTAAGCTGCTCCCCCATCCCGTGATAGTACCAGCAGAGATACTGTCCAAGAAACTTAAAAACAATTGCAAACATAGTGGTGCAGGCCCAGGACAAAAGAGCTTAAAGAACAGCTTTGAGAAAATGAGGAATCAGCAGGGAAAGGTCACTGACGTTTGGATAAACTCCTGGTTCTGGATTTGGTTCTGCAGTCTTCTGACTCATCTGTGTCTAGCCACTGCCGCAGGGCCTGACTAACTGGAGGAAAGCTCAAAAGGGCCAAAGAAAACAGGGGTACATTTTGTAGGGCCCAGGTTCCCGGGGCTTGGAGGGAAGAGCAGATGTCTTCATTTACGGGCCTGTATTAGTACCCCCCAGGGGAGGGGAAGTTGTCTCTGACCAAGAGTGCACCGAGGCCTGAGAACCAAAGTAGCCTCAACCTGCTGACAGGTTTCGTGAGGCTGATGGATGAACAGGGACTGCAGCTGGAGCTGGGCTGGGGCTGGGAAAAGCATCAGTCACTTAAGGCCTCGGAAAGCCAGAGCCAGGGCTGTGATCGAGCACCTCTTTCCCCAGCCCCGCCCGAAGCTCTTGGTTGCAGTCCCTACTCAGCCCCAGATACGTAAATGTCCACCTTCTAGATAGGACAACGCTGCTCAGGGTCCGGGGCCATCGCAGGCAGCACTTGGCAATGTCTGACGATGGGGGCCCTGTGCGGGCTAACCAGTATCTACAGAGGCCCCCAGTAATCAGGAAGAGTGGGAAGATGTGACTTGGAGGGGCTACGGCCCCAATATGGGAATGGCAGCACTGGAGAGTGACAGGAAAGGGCCCCCCAAGGGAATCCCCAGGAACCACTGGACTTGCTCCTGGTCCGACAGGTAGAGCTCAGAGCTGGGAGATAAGGGCTGGCTCCTTATCCCACTTGGCTGTGGGGCCTTCTGCCCCTTCCCGCAACGAACCTCACTTTGCCATCTGGGCCACAAGATGAAGCTTTCCTTCACATTCCTAGTGGGTACAACCAGTTACCTTCTGCCACACTTTGTGCATCTTAGCCTCTAGATCTATCCTGACACCACCTCCTCCAGGAAGCCTTTTGGTTCAGGCCACCCATTCTTCAAGTCATGAGTCCGACTCACTGACTAACCCCCTCACTGCCACTGAACTGAATAAGTGAGCCAGGTGTGGCCTACACGACCAGCGTGGAAATAGGGAGACCCCGGGTCCAGTTCCAGCCCTGTCTGAGCCCAGCCCTAGAGCCCAGCTGTGTGGCTCTCTCAAAGTCCCTTCCACACTCTGGCTGTTTCATGAACGAGCACATGAGGGGTAGAGCTAGAAGCTCCCCAGACTCCACTCCAGGCCTGCAGTGATACAATTCTGCTGGTTCTTAAGCCTTCATCCCCAATGGCACCATTTACAGGAGACTGTAGGCTTTCTCAGAGCAAGGCCTATATGTCTTTCCCTCCAACTCTGGGCCAGGACTGTGTTGTTGTTGCTCGTTCCACATGGATTTGCCGATGGCAGATGGGGGGAAGTAAACGTGAGCAGAGAAGCTAGGAGGACAGGCAGGAGTTTAGAACCTGAAAGCCCAAACCAAGAGAGTCTGCCTCCCACCCAGGAGGGGACGCTCCCCACACCCCAGGGCCCCTCTCCCACCACCCAGGGAGGAGCGGTTCTGCTGCAGGGACAGAGGAGGGTGGGAGATTGAGAGGGGAGACAGAGAGGCTGGGTCACAGACTGTTCTCTTTGCTTAGCCTGACCCTGAGACATTGCCAAGCCCTACCTATGATGGCCCCTGACCCTGAGCAGTGTTGTCCCACCTGGAAGGTGGAATTTTTGATGTCTGGGGTTGAGCAGGAAGGAACTGCAACCAAGAGCTTGGCTTGTCTGGTCCCATTCAGGTGCTGTCATTCTCAGTATGGGGTCATGTCCCTTCCCTCCCCCTCTCCCCCCTCAGGACACCACTTCCTCACTTTCCCAGACCTCCTGTGGGGTGGGGGCACTGAAAGGGAAGAGAGGCCCTTGGAAGGGAGAAGCAGGAAGAAGGGATTCCTAGGCCAGGAGATGTCACACCTGGGGTGGGGCCAAGGGTGGGGCTGTGGATGTCCTACCCTGAGCCAGCACTGCAGTCTGCAGAGATTTGCATACATCTGCATACATTTGCACATGCTTATTTTCCCTGGTGCCAACCTAGCTCTCATACCCTTCTCTATGCCAGGCCTACTCAGCCCCTGCCCAGGCAGGCTGAACCCCTGGCTGGGAGCATGGGGGCCACCCCACTGCAGTTGAGCCCTAGGCTGGGCCCTGACTCAGAGAGCTTGTACAAACTGCCCTTTCCTTCCCCCTCTTGAAAAAGAGGCTCTCTGGGAACCTATCTCCTTGTCTGACCACCATCACTGCAGCTAAGGGGTGACAACTACCGCAGCCTCCCCCCTCTGCCTCTTCTCTCCCAGGTGATCCCACGGTACTTTCAGAGTGAGAAGAAAATCAGGGTGACACCCTTGTCTTACAGAAGATGGGAAGGAAGGGGTGAGGCCCTCATTCTAAGGGCTGGGAATCCAGCCCCAAGTGCTCATCATCCTCAGAGAGCTAACTACATCCCAGTGATGTAGTTAGTGCTTACTCCGTGAGAAGAGGGGTGATGAAGAAAAGCCAGGGAGAAGCTAAGTAAGCAGACAAAGAAAGCAAAGGAAAGGCATGGGGGGGTGGGGAGCAGGTGGGGAGGAAGTGGCTATTGGGAAAACAAGTCGCTGTCCGGGGTCTTTGGTGAGTGTTACAGAACCAGCCATGCAGTCAGTCGGGCCTCCTAGCTCCACCCAGTCCTGCGCTACCCCATCCCACCCCGCCACCCCTTGCCTCCCGCTCTGCCTCTGCTGTGCTGGAAAAGGGGCCAAGTAGGCAGTTCTCAGAAGGGCAAGAGGCCTGGCTGACTCAGCTGATAAGCGTGAGGCCCAGCCCAGCCCACTGGCTTGTGACCCTGTCACTCTGTCTCTGACCCCGCATGCCCCATCCAACCAAACAGCTCCCCTGGCAGCCCTCTTCAGCTGGGCGCCTCTCGTGTGGCCATTAACAACAGGGCCAAAACAGGCACAGCAAGTGAGCAGGCTTTTTGAAGAGGGGGAAATGTTCTAAATCATGATCATGTTGTTGGGGCGCCTGGGGGGCTCAGTCGGTTAAGCGTCTGCCTGCGGCTCAGGTCATGATCCCAGGGTCCTGGGATCGAGCCCCACATAGGGCTCCCTGCTCAGCGGGGGACCTGCTCCTCTCTCTCCCTCTGCTGCTCCCCCTGCTTGTGCTCTCTTGCTCTGCCAAATAAAATCTTTAAAAAAAGAAAATCATGATTGTGTTGGTAGTGAAATGACTGTACTCATTTGTAAACATTCATTGAATTTCATTTCATGTAAATTATACCTCAATAAACCTGCACACGCAGAACGGCAGGCAGGGACTCACTGCTGGGGGGATTTTAGACTGGAACTCAGAGGCAGGGTGAGGCCTCGGAATCAGAGGAACCGATGACATTCCCCGCCCCCCCCCCGCCCCCCATCCATCACTAGCGGCACAAGGGCTACCAGGCATCCCTTCTGGAGTCGCACTTTCTAGATCTGTGAACTGGAGATAATAATGGCTTCCTTACAGGGCGGTTTTGGGGCTCAAGCTTCACAGCTCACATGTGGTGACCATCCCATGGTGCTCACACAGATAATAATGACAACAGACATTTTATTTGGCACTTACCGGGCAGGCATTGTTTTAAGGGCTTTACATGTATTAACTCACTTAACATCATGGCAAACCTACAAGGTGCTAAATATTATTATCCTCATTATACAGATGACAAAACTGAGGCAAAGGTGTCTAATTCTCTCTCCTTTCCCCATCTGTAAAATAGCAATTTTCAACCTTCCCCATTTTTAACCGTTTCCACTGGGTATTAATCAATGCTCTGAGGTAAAATGGGTCCATATTCAAATAAGTTTGAGAAATTCTGGGCTTTTTTTTATTGAGATATAATTCATATATAATAATATTCAACCTAAAGCACACAATTCATTGGTTGTTAGTATACTCACAAAGTTGTACAACGCTCACCACTTATCTAATTCCAGAATGTTTTCACCATCCCAAACAGAAACCCATCCCCACTAGTGGTCAAGCCCTATATCCCCCTAGCCCCAGCCCCTGGCAACCACGTATTTATTTTCTGTCTGTATGGAATTGCCAGTTTGGAAAATTTCATAAAAATGGGATCAGAGATCCATAAATGGGATCATAGGGCAGATCAAGATTCCAAGAGGCAGATGGATTTTTCTGCAAGAACCTATTTATGTGCCTCCCCCCACCATCTTACATGCTGTCACAGAATATCTTGCCACAGAACATGCTCTGAGATTTGCTGCTCTAAGGTTCTTTTCTTTTTTAAAGTTTATTTATTTAAGTAATCTCTACAATGTGGGGTCCAAACTCACGACTCCAAGATCAAGAGTTGCATGCTCCACCGACTGAGCCAGCCAGGCACCCTGGGTCTTTAGTACTCCATAAAAAAGCCTTGGCAAGAGATGAGGCATCACAAATTCGAATCCCAAAACCAGGAAACAGGGGAGATCCAGCCTAGGGCCTGACTCCAAGGACAAGGGATCAGGTATCTGCTCAGAGCCTGAGGGACTAGGGAGAAAAACAGGCTGCTGGGACAAATGTCCAAATGGGGAACCCAAGATCAGGAAGATTGGTCTCATCACCTGTGCATGGGGCTAGGGCTGGGCAGGACTGGGCAGGAGGACTCAGTCAGTTGCTTCCAGAGTAGGGATTTTAGCCCTGTCTCTCACTCTTTTGAGTTCCTCAGTTTGAAAATGTAGGGGCTCTTCTTCCCCCACCCCCCCTCATGGGGCGCCAGGATCTGGGCTCCCTGCCAGCCAGCCAAGAGATTCCTGGATCCCCTCCATCCCTATCTGCTCCAGACTCTCCTCAGACCCCCCTTTCTGGATGACTCCGGAAGAGATTAGAGACCTGAGCCAAAGGTCCAAAATCCAGATGTTGGTGGAGCATCGGAGCTGTCCCAGACCATCAGCTAGAGTGATAGGCAAGCCCTGACACTTCCTTGTGGACTCGGAGGAGATTCTACAAATGGGCTCCTCTCCAGGGCTCTCACCAGGCTGCAGTGGGCTCTGCTACCCACAAACAGATCCCCGCCCAGGAAGGCTGCTGAATTAGCAACTGTGTTCCATCTCTGGGTCTCAGTTTACCCAGACGGCAAGAATTCAATGTCAAAAAGATTATACAAACTTTTTTTTTTTTTTTTTTACTTTCAGAGCCTGCACACACATCTTAGGTAATCTCTCAGCCACACGGGGAGACCAGAGGAAATAAGGCTCTTTTTTGTTCATTCTTCCCAAAGGACACTGTGATTCCAGAGAACTTAAGGGGTCAGAATTCAGACTCTTTGTCTTTAGTTAGATTACTTTTTCCCCTCTATACTCAGCTCTACCTTGTAAGAAACCATTTAAATGGGCACCCCTCGGGGCGCCTGGGTGGCTCAGTCATTAAGCCTCTGCCTTCGGCTCAGGTCATGATCCCAGGGTCCCGGGATCGAGCCCCGCATCAGGCTCCCTGCTCAGCGGGAAGCCTGCTTCTCCCTCTCCCACTCCCCCTGCTTGTGTTCCCTCTCTCGCCGTGTCTCTCTCTGTCAAATAAATAAAATCTTTCAAATAAATAAATAAATAAATGGGCACTCCTCCTAAAACAGGGGGGCATGAAAAGAGCAATGGTTTTACAGCCTCATAAATGTGGATTTGAATCCAGAGTCCTCTGTGTATTGGATGTTTGGCCTTGGACAACTTATTTAATCTCGCTGAACCTTATTTTTCTCACACTTAAAATGGAAATAATGATAGATGTGAGAGATTTGGCACACATTAGGGGTTCAGTAAATGCTGGTTTCCTTCCTCCTTAGATTGCGTCGTATAGAAGAATCATCGAGGGTAATGGGATTTCTTAGTTGGAAAGGATCTTGGAGATTATCCAGTTGAATTCCCTAATTTTTCAGAGGAGGAAACTAGAGCACAGAGAGATTAAGTAACTTGCTGAAGGACACACTGCAAAGTGGGGCGGTAAATCCCACCAAATCCAAGTCCCTTTGGGCAGTTCCAGGTCCCAACAAGCAAATCTCTCCCAGGCATGACCACTGGTTGTTAGGCTATTTCCATGCTTTATCTTGAGGTCCAGTATTTTGATTATTGGCAGTATTGGTGCCATGATAAAACAAGACTGGGGATTTGTACAGTTACTCAAGGGAGCTGATAACTCAAACAGCTTCTTATTCATTTCCATAGCTTCCTTGGGCAGAAGGGAGGGGAGGAAAGGGTTTCCCAGGCTCAGAAAAGGTCAACTGTTTGCCCAAGGTCACCCAGTGAGTCTGTAACAGAGCCATGGCCAGGCCCCTGTGCCTCCCTCTCTCCCAGAGCCTTTCCAGCCAGCCCCAGCTGCCTCCTTAGCCTGGTTTCTTTGGCTCAGAGGCTCCTGACAACAGCAGGGAAGGAGTTAATGTCAACCTCTGTTGGCCTCTGCAGGTGCTGCTCTAGAGAAAAAGCCCCTTAGCAGAGTCTGCAGATAATGGGAGCAGAAGAGATAACGAGCCTTCTGTCTTAATTGCAGACGAGGAAACAGGGTCGGCTTGTTGGAGGGCTTGGACCATTAACGCAGCTGGGGCACAGGGGCTGATGAGCCCTGGATGGGGCTTGCCCCTGCTGTCTCCTCTCCGCCAAGCACGGGATCAGGGTTATTACACCAATGCAGGCGAGCCTGGCGCAGCATGAGCCAGGCAGAGGCGCACAAAGAAATCAGCTGGGCAGGGAGGAGGCTGAGAAATCACCAAGTGGGCTGAGCCTCAGAGGGTGCAGAGCCCCCGTGCTCAGCCTTGTCAGATACCCAGACACCAGGGCTCAGGCTGAGCCCCACAGAGCCAAGCCAGGGGCCCAGGTCTCAGAGGTGTGGCAGGGGACACTGAGGGATGTTGTACACGTTGTCTCCAAAGGCTGGGGAGAGAGGTAGCAGCAAGGACGCAAGCTGAAGGTCAAGAGTGGAGTGTTAATTTAGATTTCGGAAGGGGAACGGCTGTGTCTGGGACCAGGTCTCGCTTATTGAGGGGGGAACGAACGTGCACCTGGCCTTGGGTCAGCAGCTCTGCAACGGCTATTGACCAGACTAAGGCTGGACCTCAGCACCTTCCCTTTACGTCACCAACACTCTCCTCATCTCCCAGTCCCGGGACACTTCTCCTTAGGCCAGCTAACCTCCCTGTGGCAGCGGATGCAATGAATACCCCCTTCTTGAACTTCCCTGCTCCTTGGGCTCCATGCCAGTCCCTCACATCATTCCTCATCATCCTCTTGCTCTTCCCAGTGCGGGGGAGGCTGGCTGGTTCCTGCAGGCTGCCTGGCCTGGAGCCTGAGCTACACCTTCTGGCTGGGTTCTGCCAGCAGGGAGCAGTAGCACGATGTGGACAGTGAGGAGAAGGGAGCAGCCAGGGGACTTCTCTCCTTCCCTCTGTACCTCAGGAGGTATCTCTGGCAGCATCTGAGCCTCCTCGGCGGCCCCAGCCCTGGCCAGACTGGCCCTTTGTGTTCCAGCTTCCATGGGCTTCTGGGGTCTTTCTGCCTAGGAATGGTAGCGGCTTCCTCCTCTGTGGGGCCCCTCAGCTCTTCCATCACTCATGTGGCCAATGCCCTGCATGAAACATCCTCTCTGGTAAGACCGACGGACACAGGCTCATGACGGGCTCTGCCCCTCCCTTCTGGTACCCCCCTCCCGGGGTCCTCCCAGGGCCCTCTCCACGGCCCACCTCTTCCACATGGCAGCAGTGTTCTTGGTCTTCTTTTCTTTTCTTTTTTTTTTTTTGGTCTTCTTTTTTAATTCTTAAAGCCCTCTCAGTGAGATCCATGGTTTTTATGAAAAATTCTACACCATGGCTTCCAACCCCACCTCTCTCGGGCTTGAACTTCTCTGACGAGACATTTGGCCATCCTCTGACATCCTCACTGGGCTGTTCAGACACTCCAGGGCTGTTCAGACACTCCAGACTCAACACATCCAAGGCTGAACTTGTTTTCTTTCTTGCCCTCTCACAACCTGATACTCCTCTTCCTCAGTTCGGTCCACTGAGCCAAAGAGCCACGCTACTACCTTCTCTCTCATTCATTCCATCCTGTGAATCTGGTCTCCTAAATATCTCATGAGTGGAACCCTTCAGCCCATCTCCACCACAGTCTATGTTCCACCTCACTTGAACCATGACGAATAACTGCTTGCTGATCTCTGTACTTATGTGTTGTCCCTCCCAGGATGATGCAAATCCAACCATATAATTTCATGCTTCAAACCTTTCCACAGCTTAGCACAGCACACAATGCCCTTTGCGATCTGGTCCCCACTCTCTCCCCTCCCTCTGCCAACTTCTCTAGTTTCATCATGCCACTCCCTTCCCATGCCAAGCCCTAGCCCCAGCAAACAGCCTGCAGTGAGTTGCCTGAGTCCTCATGCTGTGATACCTCTAAGCCTTTGTACCCACGGTTTTCCCTGCTGGAATGCCCCTCCCACCATGTCCATCCAGAAATCTGCTTCTCTGTCAAAGTTGAGCTTGAGTATACTGGCTTCTTCTAAGGAGCCATTCTTGTCCCCACCCCATCCCAAGTAGGGTGATGACCCCCATCTCCTTCAAGCCTCCAACATACCATATATAGTTTCCTACTGAAATACTAGAATGCAGGATTTGATCTATTTGTTTGCATGTCTCTCTCTTCTGCTAGGCTTTGAGCTCTTTGAAAGCAAAAAATAAATTTCAGGGTGCCTGGGTGGCTCAGTTGGTTGGGTGTCTGCCTTTGGCTCAGGTTGTGATCCCATTGTCCTGGGATTGAACCTTGCATTGGGCTCCCTGCTCAGCGGGGAGTCTGCTTCTCTCTCTGCCCCCACCCCTGCTCGTACTCTCTCACTCACTCTCTTTCTCTAATAAATGGATAAAATCTTTAAAAATAAGTAAATAAATGTCATTAGTCTCTTTAAGGGCTGGCATACATAGGTGCTCAAAAAAAAAAAATAATTCCAGGCAGGTCTGGAGTAGTCTTCCCTATTCCCCCCGTGAAGTACAACTAAAAACCCTGGACATTGTACATAAAACAAACATGAGAAGATTCGGAAAGGTAGGGAGAAAAAGACAAACTGACTAGGGAACCTCAGGATGGACTCTAGGGACGACATGGTGGTGAAGTCCTTGGGTTTTCTTTTTGCCTCACACATCCTGGACTTGGAACTGAGGGAGACAGCTACTCAAACACCAACAGGCATGAACAAAACCAGCCTCAACAAAAGCCTGCTCTCTCCAGCCAAAGGACCAGAGAAGAGGCAGCCTCACAAGACAGAAAACGTTTAGACAATAATTACTCCACACCAGCCAACAACACAGAGAGAACTATGGCTCCAGCTTTATCCATACCAAGAAAGGCTGAATGGGGAGCAGAGTTTCTGGTCCGCAGGCTGAGGCTGAAATGAGACAACCACGCCTGGTAGCATCACGGAAGGTCAAGGAGGGAGCAGGACATGCCCACCTGCTGGTAATGAGGCCACAACTCTCCTCTTTAAGGTCAGTGGGGACCATGTGGGGAGCTGGAATCCCACTCCTGGCCCAGCGGTAACAAAGAGCAGAGAACAGAAGACATTAAGAAGAACCAAATGGAAAATTTGAAACTGAAAATATAACAAGTGAAATATAAATCTCAGGGATCAACAGCAGAATGGAGGAGACAGAACAACAACAAAAAAATCAGTGGCTGGAAGACAGAACAATAGAAATTACCCAATATAAACAATAGAAAGAAAACAGACTGAAAAAAAAAAGATTATATTCTTAAGGACCTATGAGATCTAATAATAATAAAAGATCTAACTTACCTGTCATTGAAGTCCTGATAAGACAGGAGAAACAGCAGGGGGCTGAAAAAGTACTCTAAGAAAGTATGGCTGAAAACTTTCCATAGCTGGTAAGAGACATAAATTTACTGATCCAAAAAGCTTAGCAAATGCCAAACAGGATAAACCCAAAGAAATCTACAAGGCATATCACAATTAAACTTCTGCAAACTAAAGACGGAAAAAAAATCTTGAAAGCAGCAGAAAAACAGGAAACCTTATCTACAAGGGAAAAACAATTAAAATAACCATGGGTTTCTCATCAGAAACCATGGAGGCCAGAAGAAAGTGGCACAGTATTTTTCAAGTGCTAAAGAAAAGAATTATCAACCCAGAGTCCTACACCCAGTAAAAATATCATTCAGGAATGAAGGAAAAGTCAAGAACTCAGATGAAGAGAAACTAACAGAAATTGCTGCCAGCAGATCTACCCAAAAAGAATGGCTAAAGGAAGTTCTCTAAACAGAAAGGAAATGAAAAGAAAGAAATCTTAGAATATCAGGAAGGAAGAAGAATCTGTTAAGCAAAAATATGGGTAAATGCAGTAGGATTTCCTTCTCTTGAATTTTCTAAATTACATTTGATGTTCAAAGCAAAAATTATAACACTTTCTGATGTGGTTCTAAATGCACACAAAAATATTTTAGATGATTATATTATAAACAGGGGAAGATAAAGGGATATAAAAGGAGGTAAAGTTTCTATACTTCACTCAAACTGGTAATATTACAACACCAGAGACTGTGATGTTACCTACATATAATTTAATACCTATAGCAACCACTAAAAAAGCTATGCAGAGGGGTGCCTGGGTGGCTCAGTCAGTTAAGTGGCCAACTCTGGATTTCAGCTCAGGTCATGATCTCAGGGTCCTGATATGGAGCCCCATGTTGGGCTCCACACTCAGCGAGGAGTCTGCTTTAGGATTCTCTCTCTCCCTCTCTCTCTGGGTCTCCCCCCACTTGTGCGCATTCTCTTTCTCTCTCAAAGAAATAAATACATCTTAAAAAAAAAAAGTGGGGCAACTGAGTGGCTCAGTCGGTTGAGTGACCAACTCTTGATTTCAGCTCAGGTCATGATCTCGGAGTCCTGGGATCAAGCCCCACGTGGGGCTCTGCACTCAGTGGGGAGTCTGCTTGGGATTCTCTCTCCCTCTCCCTCTGCCCCTCCACCCCCTGCTCACACTTGCTCTCTCTCTAAAATAAATAAATCTTAAAAAAAAAAAAAAAAGCTATGCAGAGAGATGCACTCAGAAAGTCTATATGTAAGACTTAATTGTGATCATTTTGCAATATACACAAATATTAGATTATTATGTTGTATACTTGAAACTCATGTAATGTTATATGTCAATTATATCTCAATTTAAAAAACCACTACAGGGGTGCCTGGGTGGCTCAGTTGGTTAAGCAACTGCCTTTGGCTCAGGTCATGATCCTGGAGTCCCGGGATCGAGCCCCGCATCGGGCTCCCTGCTCAGCGGGGAGTCTGTTTCTCCCTCTGACCCTCCCCGCTCTCATGCTCTCTCTCTCTCATTCTCTCTCTCAAATAAATAAATAAAATCTTAAAAAAAAATTTTTAAAAACCACTACAGATAAATAAAATGGAATTCTAAAAAATGTTCAAGTAACCTACAGGAAGACAGAAAAAAGAAAATAGAGGCAGGGGTGCCTGGGTGGCTCAGTTGGTTAAGCAACTGCCTTCGGCTCAAGTCATGATCCTGGAGTCCCTGGATTGAGTCCCACATCGGGCTCCCTGCTCGGCAGGGAGCCTGCTTCTCCCTCTGACCCTCCCCCCTCTCATGTGCTCTCTCTCTCTCATTGTCTCTGTCTCAAATAAATAAATAAAATCTTTAAAAAAAAAAAAAAAAGAAAATAGAGGCAAAAATCCAGAACAGCAGACAACAGAAACTTAAATAGCACTTACTTCCTAATATAGCAATAATTACATTATTGTAAATGGCCTAAATATATTAGTTAAAAGACAGAGATTGGCTGAAAGGAGTAAAAAATATAATGCAACAATATGAAGTCTACGGTAAATTCACGTCAAATATAACAATATAGGCAGGTTGAAAGTAAGAGAGTGTAAAAAAGATTATCATGTAAAATTAATCAAAGAAAATCAGAAATGACTATATAATTATCAGATAAAGTAGCTTTGGAGCAAAGAAAATTACCAGGGACAGAGAGGGACATAATATAATTATAAAAGAATCACCCCACCAAGAAAAGAGCAATCCAAATTGTGTATGCACCATACAACAGAGCTCAAAATATGTGAAGAAAAGCCTGATAGAACTGAGAAAAGAAATAAACAAATCCACGACTACAGTTGAAGAACAACCAGAATTGGTAGAACTAGACAGAAAATCAGTAAGGATGGAGAAGAATTCAACATCTTTAACTGATAGGATCTAATCAACATTTATAGAACACCCCAACCAACAACAGCAGAATATACCTTATTTTCAAGTGCTCTTGGAATGTGTATCAAGATAGAATACATCCTGTGTCATAAAACAAACATCAACAAATTTAAAAGAATTGAAATTATACAGAGTGTATTATCTGACTATGATGAAATCAAACTAGAAATTTATAATAAAAAGATAAAATTCTCCAAACACTTGAAAACTAAATAACACACTTCTAAATAATTTAAGAGTCAAAAAGGAACTCAAGGGAAATGAAAAAATACATTGAACTGAATAACAATGAAAATGCAACATATCAAAATTTGTGGGATGCAGCTAAAGCAGTGCTGAAAGGAAAATTTGTAGTACTACGTGCATGCATTAGAAAAGAAGGAAAATCGGGTGCCTGGGTGGCTCAGTTGTTAAGCGTCTGCCTTCGGCTCAGGTCATGATCCCAGGGTCCTGGGATCGAGTCCTGCATCGGGCTCCCTGCTGGGCAGGAGGCCTGCTTCTCCCTGTCTCACTCCCTCTGCTTGTGTTCCTGCTCTTGCTATCTCTCTCTCTGTCAAATAAATAAAAATAAAATTTAAAAAAAAGAGAAGAAGGAAAATCACAAATCAATAATCTAAGCTCCCATCTCAAGAACCCAGAAAAAGAAGAGCAAAATAAACCCACAACAAACAGGAGGAAGAACATAATGAAGAACAGAAATCAGGGGCTCCTGGCTGGCTCAGTCGGTGAAGTGTGCAACCCTTGACCTTGGGGTTGTGGGTTTGAGCCCCACATTAGATGTGGAGATTACTTAAAAATAAACTCAATCTTAAAAAAGAAAAGAACAGAAATCAACACACTGAAAACAGAAAAACAAGGATAATCAATTTAACAAAGAGCTAATTCTTTTAAAAGATCATGAGAACAGACAAACCTTTAGCAAGACTAACAAAGAAAAAGAGACAGAAGACATATGTTACCAATATCTGGAAAGAAATAGAATATCACTACAGACCCTGCAAACATCAAAAGGATAATAAGGGAATACTATGAACAATTTTACACAAATAAATTTGACAACATGGACAAGACCGGCCAATTACTCAAAAAATACAAACTACCATAACTCATCCAATATGAAGTAGGTAAATTTAATCACCTATAATTATTAAGGAGATTGAATTCATCATTTGAAAACTCCCCCAAAAGAAATCTCCAGGCCCAGATGGTTTCACTGGAGAATTATATAAACATTTAAAGGAGAATTAACACCAGTTTTACATCATATCTCCCAGAAAAGAGAAAGAGGGAACATTTCCGTCTTTTTGAAACTTTCAAGGAACTAAGAAGTGCCCTAAGCAGAGAGCAGAGGCCAGAGCGATGTGGGGGCTGCCACAAAGCCCGTCAGCTTGGTTTCCTTCTACCTGAGACAGTGATGCTGTTTGGACAATGCAAAGAGGCGGGGAGGATCCAGACTTGCAGGGCCGGCGGTGGTGGCAGGCATGTTGGTGGCTCTGGTTAGTTACTGGTAATGGCAGCACAGTTGATCTGAGCAGACTTCCTATGACATGACTCAGACTGGGGTTCAAGACACCAGCTTCTCTTAGAACCTGCAGCTTTCCCACTAGTTCAGTGAGCTACCACAGTATCCGATAAAGTCTTTTTCTATGAGCTTAAGCAGGCTTGGGCACCTGCTGGTACAGGTGACCATCACAAGCCTTCTGGGTTGCCCACTCTGACTCAGAGTGCTGGGTCATGCTGCTCCTTCTGCCTGCACAGTTGCTCCAGCTAACCACCATCCAGCCCACACCCATCATCCTGCGAAGTCCATTTCTCATGTCACCTCCTCCAAGGAGACTTCTTGGATTTCTCTAGGGAAATAATGTCCCCCTCCTTGAAATTCCCCTCTCAGGGACTTAACACTTCCCACCTTAGATTATGGACTATGTGGGGCTTACCTTCTTTGTCAGATGGTGAGCCCCTGAGGCTAAACCTACATTTTTTCCCTTTTCCTGTCCCTAGCCCAGGAGAGGCTCCTCCACACTGAAGAGTGCTCAATAAATGCCTATAAATAAATCTGCACAATTTGCCCAGGTTAGGGATTCTTGGGATCCAGGCATGCCCCCTGAATGGAATGTGCATTTTTGGGACACAATGCCTACGACTTTTATCATATACCTGACGCTATTCTACATACTTCTCCTATATTAGCTCATTTAATCATTACAAGAACCCTAGGAGGTAGGTACTATTTTTTTTTTTTTTTAAGATTTTATCTATTTATTTGACAGAGACACAGCGAGAGACACAGCGAGAGACACAGCGAGAGACACAGCGAGAGAGGGAACACAAGCAGGGGGAGTGGGAGAGGGAGAAGCAGGTTTCCCGCCGAGCAGGGAGCCCGATGCGGGGCTCGATCCCAGGACTCTGGGATCATGACCTGAGCCGAAGGCAGACGCTTAATGACTGAGCCACTCAGGCGCCCCGGTAGGTACTATTATTATCCTCATTCTATAGATGAAGAAACAAAGGCTCAGAGAGGTTAAATACCGTGCCCCAAGGTTACACTCTTTCTAGAGCAGACATCAGAATTTGCACTCAGTGAATCTGGTCTCTGTGTGCTACTCTGAACCACGATATCCTAGCAGTCTCTCCTGGACGCACTACCGGGCTGTCTGCAGACTGGGTGGGCCCCAGGGTAGGGTCAGGGCAGCTAGAGGTCTGCTGACTAGTTTCCCCTTCACCCCCCGGGGCAGGGTGGGCAGTGGCTCTCCTCCACGGCCACACACCAGCTGTCTCCTGGGAAACGTGGAGACCAGGGTAAGCCACCCAAGCTACCAGGACCAGGGGCTGGCAAGCCCACTGCTGAGCTGGTCTGGGCTTTCTTGTGGCCGTGCCCAGGGCAACCACATCTGGAGCCAACCACAGGAGAAAAGCAGGCTGGCCTGGGGCAGAAGACAAATCGGACCTCCCTCTATCATTATGGAGGGTCCTGCCGGCAAGAGAGCAAGGCAGGTATATGCCACAGGGATGCGGGGGAGGTAACAAGAGCCCCCTGTTAGGGGCTGGGCTAGGAAGAGCTGGGCTAGAGGAGAGGTGGGGCAGGAACTGCATCTGGGTTTACCCAGGGTCACATGCCCTCTTCAAATATGTGAATATGGCAGAGGAGCATACACACACACACACACTCTCTCTCTCTCTCTCTCTCTCATCCGGAGATGACAAATTCTCTGGGGTGAGCAGCCATATTCTGGGCATTCAATACTCCAGGGTCAGCTCCCTGTGGTCTGCCTTGGCCTGATGTCCTGCTGTGTGTATGTCCTCCGAATCAGTCAGGGTGTCTGGCCTGCATGGTAAATTCCTCAGGGACCGGCCCCGTGCCCTTGGAATTCAATCTGGGCTTGACCAACGCAAATAGACACCATGTCAGGGCTCTAAGCAAAGTTTGTTGACTCTCAAGGGGAGGGCTCCTCCATGGTCCTTCCCCAGTGATGACAGTGGTTTCGGACCACATGGGCCCTGGGCTCTGGGCTAACAGTGCCCGGCTCCGGATTCTCTGGGGCTATTCTTGGAAAGGATGGGACAGGGTAGGGAGGGGCAAAAGCCGGACAGCCTGAGAGGAGATGACTCCTGGGCCAGAAAGAGAAGTGACTGCCAAGAAGAGCAAAGCCGGATACCACCCCACGTCCCAGGGCATCTACTCAAAGAGTGAGGATCTCACTGTTCGGGAAAAAATAAATCTGCGTGTCCTCCCCTGCACCGTTCAGAGAGAGCCGCCATACTGCCTCATTTGTGGACTTGTAAGGACTGGTTGGCAGCAGGTCAGACAGGTAGGTACTGCTGTCCCCACTTCGCTGATGGTAGCAGAGGCCGAGAGGAATCAGAACCCAGGTATCTAGACTCCAGGTCTGGAACTCGCCCGACCACACAACTGCTCTCAGGAGCCACAGAAGCCAGCGTGGGACGCACTGTCCTGCGGGCTGGAGAGGTCTGGCCACCACGAACCCACCACGTGGCGCACGGCAGGCCTCCACCTTCAGGGGGCTGCAGAGCCCTGCTCCCCCAGCTTCCTCACTCCCCCATCGGAGATCCCACGCTTTTCTCCTTTAGCCTCTGACCGTGCTCTCGTCCATGAACAACATGAATGGGATGCTCTCTGGGCTGTCGACAATTCCCGACGGGGGCACCGGGCCCCTTCCCTCTAGACGGCTGGACCGTCTGCTGTTCTTTCTGCTCAGATTGGTGATAACCTTTCCACTGTGATCAACAGCCCTGCAGAGGACATTCTCGCAGCTAGATCTTTGTACACATTGCTGACCACTTACTTGGGATAAATTCCTATGTAATCCTACTTTAATAATGAATAAACAAAACCAAAATAGGGAACGGAAATTTGCTGCAAAAGAAAAATAAAAGCTGTAATAAGTGATTCTAGGCAACACAGGAAGGCTGGCCAGGCCCCCAGACCTTGACTGAGGGGGACTGAGGGGCCCCTGCGGTGACACTGCTGGGCTTCCGTAGCCAGAGACCCAAGGACAGGTCCAGAGTGCTTACTCTGTGGTCCCCTTTCATCTGGGATCTCAGCATGGCGGGAGGCCCGGCTCCTTAGCTGTGCAGCTAACACCCTCTCTGCAGGGTCTCCGTTCCTCCTGCCTGGAGCCTGGCAGTGCCTGGAACATGGAAGGTGCTCAAAAGATGCGTGACATTGGTCTGCAAGCACCATCAGCCATGACGACATAGGAAAGGGAGCTGTCATTTATTTATTGGGCACCTGTTATGTGTCAGGCTCCGTGCTAGGAGCCCTGCATCCACAACCACGCTCATCATCTCATTTGATTCTCACAGCAATCCCACCCCTATGTAAACTTTACTAATGACCCCGAGGCTCAGGGAGGTCAGCCTGACGTCCACCTCATCACAGTGCAGGCGTGTTCAATCCCATTGGCGCGTCTCGAGACCCGGTGCCTCTGAGCCCACGTAGCTCGTGGTGCATGCTGAGCGCTCTGCTCTTTCCAAACCAGTGGCTGCCAGACCCAGCAGGCCTGATGCAGCGCTTGGCAGGGACAGAAGCCGGCACAAGGCACCTCCACCCTGGCGGAAATGGGTGCCTGAGATTCTGTGAAAGCTCAGGAAGCCGGAGGGCTTGGTTGCCTTAGCAACGAGCAACCAGGGTCAGCAGCAGAGCAAGGCGGCTGCAGGGCTAAATGGTAGAAAACAGGCTAGGCTGTCAGGCCTGAGGTTCCAGGTGTGGAGGACCCACATTCCTTCTATACCTGAGCCTCCAGGAGCAAGCCTGCCTTTGCTCAGAGAACAGATCCTGAGAGGCCAGGAGGCTTGACTGCCTGGTGCCTCTTCCAAGTCAGAAGGGGAGAGACCCTCCAGCATCGGCCGGGCTGTAAACAGGGTGGAAAAGCTTTGTTCCGCCCCAGGGCACCAGGCAAACGTCCCCACAGTCTCTCTGTGGTTCCAGCACGCACAGGCCTGAAGACTTACTCTCTGTCACCTCTAAGGACAGACTCCCAGCTGGCATGGGGCCTCTTCCCAGAGGCAGACCTGTACTTCTCATAGGAGGGACCTGCAGAGGCCGGAGGCAAGGCTGGGGGTGTGTGACCAGATGTGCCCTGAAATTAGACGGGGCCAGAATTCAGGGCTGTCTTGACAGGCAAGCTCCTGACAACTGGGAGGAGGGGCCTGACCCTGGCAGTTGCTTCATCTTTGGGTTTGTGGGGTGTACCCCGGGCCGAGCTTGCATGTAGGCCACAGGCTCCTACCAGGTAGGGAGGGAACATGCTTCCTTCCACCTGCTCCAGTTTTTTTTGTTTGGTGTTTTTCAGGTCAGCTTAATCAGGACACACAAGCATCCAGAGGAACTCCCACCCAGGGTGGCTGTAGTAACTCTATCATAATAAATAACAAGTCCTATAAATAATAAATGATAAATCATAATACATCAAATATGGTATTTTACAGTGAACACATTTTTACATACATTGTTTCATTTGGCTCCCACAAGAACCCCAGTGAGCTAGGCAGGCCAGGTGGGAGCTGCATTTCACAGGCAGGACTGCAAATTTAAAACTGCAGAAGTATATAACTCATCCACTGGTTAGAAGCCAGAGATCTGGGTTTCTGCCACCAAGCCTTCATTCTTTTTATGCTGCCGTGGTCTTAGAAGGTGTCCAGCTGAGCTAAGAGAGAACTATGACAGGGGAGATGGAGGGGACTTCCTAATGCAAAGGTGATGAACTGCTTTCACCCTGAGGGCCCCCCCAACCAGTACATAGGACAGTGTCCCCCTCTTCAGGCTGCCCCACAAGGCAGTATAGAGAAATGGGCAGCTCTGTGAGTCACTGCATGTTCCCTAGATAGCACCCCCCAAAACAGTTCCATAAATCCTTTTCTTAAGCTTAAGGACGCAGCACTCTTCCCTACAGCTGCTCCCTCCACCCCACATACCCCACTTCTTTATGCGCAACCTCTGGATCTGTGGCGAGAATCTGACCCACCTAGGTTTGTGACAAATTTGTGATCTATCTATTCTTCAGCGCTGTCTTGGCTCAATCACTTAGACTGTATGAATTCAGACCACACCTAAAACAGCAAAAGATAGTGGAAATATACCTAAATGACCACAGATGTTCCAAATAGGAAAAAGAAAGCTCAGGTCAGGCCCATGGAAAGCTGCTGGTTTTTTGTTTTTTGTGTTTGTTTGTTTGTTTTTTAACCTTTTCTATTTATTTAGTTAGTTTTGGTTAACTCTTTTGGAAACCATCTTAAAATTAGAGAAAAGTTTCTAGGTTTAGTACAAAGAACAGTTGTTCCCCTAAACCAACTGAGAGTGACTCACTGACATTCTGCCATCTTCCTTGATTCCTTTTGTGTTTCTTTCCTACAAGTCGGGACATTCTGCATGACTACCATACGAACTTCATGCTCAGAAAACGAACACCAATGCATTCTATCATTTACTTCTCATACTCTTTGCCAGCGTTGCCACTTGTCCATAGTGTCCTGCAGAGCAGAGATCCATGGACTGCACTTACTTGTCCTGTTTCTTCCTAGATAACTTTTTTAAAAGATTTTATTTATTTGACAGAGAACAAGAGAGAGAGAGAGAGCACAAGCAGGGGGAGGGGCAGGCAGAGCGAGAAGCAGGCTCCCCGCTGAGCAGGGAGCCCAATGTGGGGCTCCACCCCAGGACCCTGGGATCACAATCTGAGCTGAAGGCAGACGCTTAACTGACTGAGCCACCCAGGAGTCCCTTACAAATTTTATTTGAGAGAGAGAGTGTGCACAGGCAAGTAAGTATGAGTGGGGGGAGGGGCAGAGGGAGAGGAAGAGAGAGACTCTCAAGCAGACTCTGCATTGAGCATGGAGCCCAGTGTGGGGCTGGATCCCAGGACCCTGAGATCATGACCTGAGCCGAAACCAAGAATCGGATGCTCAACCAACTGAGCCACCCACGTGCCCCTCTTCCTAGATAATTGTTTAAACACAGACATAGGGGCGCCTGGGTGGCTCAGTCATTAAGCATCTGCCTTTGGCTTGGGTCATGGTCCCGGGGTCCCGGGATCGAGCCCCGCGTCGGGCTCCCTGCTCAGCGGGAAGCCTGCTTCTCCCTCTCCCACTCCCCCTGCTTGTGTGCTCTCTGTCGCTGTGTCTCTCTCTGTCAAATAAGTAAATAAAAATCTTTAAAATAAATAATAAATAAAATAAACACAGACATAATCTTGGCAACCTAGAACGTTTTACATGGTGTCAGATGGTGGAAGGAGATCTTCAGTAACCTCAAAAGCGAAGAGAAGGCGGATGTACCGGCCGCAGAGGCCCATGACACCCTTTGAGCATCCCTGGTGCTGTGTAAACACGGGTCCTTTGAGATCCCTGGAGTCCATGGCTTCAAGAACTGAAGGTGATGTTAGTGTCAGACATCAAACACCTTCAGAAACCAAAGCCTTGGGGCAGGCCCTGGCCTCAGAGGCATCTGTCCCATAGCCGTGAGCCCCTGGTGCCCTGGGGTGGCAGGAGGTGGCCAGGCCGACTCCCACTAGACTAACCTGTCACAGGAACCCACCCAACAGCAGCCACTGACCTTGTCGGGTCTGAGCATCTCTGGCCAGCGCTGGCTGTTCACTGCAGGCAAGCTTTCAGCCCTGAGGACTGCAGATGGTCCTGAACATAAGTCTTGGGGTGGGGGGGTGGGTAAGGGAACAGCCTGGATTTGTCCAGCACGGGGAGGAAATGAGGTTCTCCCCAGGTGTCCTGCTAACGGGAAGCAGCTGAGAGGAGTGGGGAGCTGGGAGGCCTCACCCTGCACAGCTGTCCGGGCTCCGGGCCCACGTATCATGCCTTCCAGTCTGACCTTCCTCCCCTGGGCCTGTCATTCAAGCCCAGTGACTTAGAGGGACCTCCAGAAACTTCTGTGTGTGCACGAGGCACATCTGGACTTTCAGACCAGACAGACGCTCTAGGGAAGAGAGGGATCAATAAGCAGCCTGAGGACCAGAGACCCTGCACCAGAGCCCTCATTCCTGAGACCATGCTCTTGGAGTGGGCCCCGTGCCAACATGCATTGCTCATGTCATCTTACTGAATCCTCACAACAACTCGATGTAGGGCACATGATGAATACTCCCATTTTACAGATGAGGTAACTGAGGCCAAGGAGCTAAAACTACAGGCCTAACAGCCACAGTCATTACCAAACCCATGTGTGCCTCAGCCCGCTATGCAGTCAGCATGTTTGTGGTCTTGTGTGTGCCTGCAGCCACGGAGGCAGACAGGAACTGTACTGGACCCAGATGTGACCAGGCATGTCACCAGCTATAACTCAGAAAGAACACATTCTCTCAAGGATCTCAGATGCAGCCATGGCAAGTGGGGGGTGGTTTGCCGATGCTGTGTTACTAGATAGGCTTTGAGCACTACAGAAATCAGAGCTCCAGGGTCCTGGGGCTGGCAGCCCAGATCTACCCATGGGAGACTGCTCACTGAGGAAAAGAGCCACTCCAGGACCACCACTGCCCCGGGGGCTTGCTCTGGGCTAGAGGAGCAGTGGAAGGCCCTCAGCAGCTATCTCCCACTACTTTTTCACTCCAGCCCCCATGGTCTCCCTTCTCTTTGTCAGCCCGGGACGCCCCCACTCAACTGCTCCCTTGACACACAGCCTGGGGAGCCCCACGACAGCACAACTTCCAGGCACTCAGAGGAGGCCACGCAGCTTGCCTTCAATCGCGGGGTCCTGATGGAGGGAAGGCAGTGATACACACCGCACAGGCCAAAGCACTCAGTGGGGCTCAGTCTCCGGTTTTCATCCTTACATGGGTCAGTGACCTTTGCTCTGTACCATAGAGAAAAAGGACATTCTGGATGTGAGTTTAGGGGCCTCACAAATCTGGAAGGTGCAAGCCTTGGGTACAGACCCTGGGAAAGCAGGTGTCTACGGATTGGGAGGAATCACAGCCTCTCCTGGGTAGACACTGGCCAAGCTGGATTTGAGAAGATCCACCTCGCTGTGCCTCTGACAGCCCTGGGCGCATCAATGCCGTCCACCCACACAGCAGATCTTCACTACTGGTTAAATCAGACTGAATGGATTCTGGTGGCACCTCTCTGAGCTCTGTTGCCAATCGGCCCAACAGGGGTGGCAGAGCCCATCCAGCTATACCTGTAGAGCCCTGCACCTGGTCACCCATTTCCTCCCGAGCAGGCAGTGAACCCCATTGATCTCTGCAGGTCAAGGTCCCTCTGGCCCAGCCCCAAGTCTGGGCACAGCACCATCAGAAAAAACAACAGAGATAACCCCCTGCACCAACAGAAGCTGGTTCCCCAGGAACAGGGTGGGGTGTTTATCAGCTCCCCCCTGCAGCTGATGGCTTTCCCATGGTGTGAGGCAGGAAGGGCAGGGTGTGGGGAGGGTGTGATGCGAAGATCCTATCAGAGTCCAGTGAAGAGCAGCTGGTCATGTCTTATCTTCCGGTGGCTGGGGCTGGTGGGTGGGAGAAGGCAACTATTCCAGAACACTGATGAAGTCAGTCTGGGGACCATAGGTGAGGAGGAATCCTAGAGAGTTGAGCAAATTATGGCATATCCATATTAAAAAAATGTTAAAAATGATATCTCTAGAGCTCTGATAGGGAAAATACGGTGATCATATTAAACAAAAAAGCAAAACCAGGAACTTGTATGCAGAGTATGATACCAACTGTGAGGAGACAAACTTGCCTTAAAAAGGAGAAAAGAGGGACGCCTGGGTGGCTCAGTCGGTTAAGCGTCTGCCTTCAGCTCAGGTCATGATCCCAGCCTCCTGGGATGGAGTCCCGCATGGGGCTCCTTTCTCAGCGGGGAGTCAGCTTCTCCCTCTGCCTGCTGCTCCCCCTGCTTGTGTGTTCTCTCTCTCTCTCTGACAAATAAATAAATAAAATCTTTTTAAAAAGAGAGAGAGAAAAGAAGAAAGAAGAAAATGTGAACAGAGCTTGCTTCTGGAGTGAGGGATTATGGCTATTTAATGCTTTTCCATTTTCCTGTGATGAGTTCTGTTAACCAGGAAAGAAAACCCTAGTTAAAATTCAGGAGAATAAAGGACCCATGGGTTGGGGGACCTGTGGGGCACCGCCGCCACTTCCCGAGAGAAGCGGGGATCTGTGAGTGCGGGTGGGCAGGGGAAGAAAGTGCTGTGTGTGAACGCTGCTAGGGCAGAGACAGGATGGAGAACATATCCTCGGAGGAGCATAGCCTCAGTACAAGGGAGGGGTACAAAGCCACGTGACAGCTGAGTATCCCTGGACACCGAGGGGCAGAGGGAGCCAAGAGTGGGGGTGGGGGTGGGCTTAGTAGGAAGACTTCCTGGAGGCACTGGGCCTCCTACAGGCCTTCATGGGTAACTGGGATGTCCAGGGAGCTGCTGGGTGTTCTGTGGGGCATGGGGAGGGGTCCTCAGAGAACAGAGTGAGCAGCTGAAGTGCCGGAGAGGTGGCCTGCCCCTTGGTCCCTTGGCAGACAGCATCACATGGTGTGTTTGTTGGGAGCGTGCTGGGCGGTGAGGCAGTGTGTGCCCCTGGCGCCCACAGGAAGGAGTGTGGATGTGATGGGGAGAGTTCAGGGCTGTGGGGGAAGGGGGCACAGCCAGGATCTGAACGAAAGGACCAGCTGGAGCCTTGACATGAAAGAAGGTGGCTGCATTTCAAATTGGTCTTTTAAAGAAAAGTCTGAGAGGTGCTGAAGGGCATTTGGGTGTTAATTTTTGGTTCAGTTCAGTGAACTCGGGGTTGGGGGAAGAATCTGGCGCCCATGAAATGCCGGTCTGAAGCAACGAGGCCCCTAAAGGTCAAATCCACCTCATCTTGTGGCCTGGGGTCCTGCCTGCAACTGTGTGGGCCTCAGTTTCCCCCAGAGAGGCAGGGGGTGGGTGACAGCCTTTCAATTATGCTCAGGTCTTAGGGGCTCTGCTAATAAAAATGATTGTAAAATGCTTTGCAAATAGTGAGGCTGCCTCACAACAGAAGCGATTCTTTCCCACAGAGGGGGTTCAGTTCCTGCAGGGATCCACTTGGAACCTCTCTGCCCTCCGAAGAAGGGGCCCTTCTGTTCCCTTGTGATCTCGGTGAATGCCGTGTCCCTGGGATAGCCATGGGCCGGGCCCCGGGCCCACTGCTGGCAGCCGCTCTCACACAACACAAGGGAAACTTTGTGTGCCTCCCAGGCCCGGAGTCACAGCTGCCAAGAGTAGGATCCGCTTCTCTGCCGGCGCAGGAAACCGAGGCACAGGGAGGGAGAGGGACAGAGCCGAGTGGAAACCAGAACCCGTACCTTCTCCCTTAGAAAAGTGGCATTAATAATTTACACAGTGATGATGATAAACAATAACCTAATATCCATGGAGCACTGAGTATGTGTCATTCACTTTTACAGGTATTATCTTTTTAAAAATATCTATGTCTTCCTTCCAAGAGCCCTTGATGATAGGGACCTTTCTTATTCCCTATGAGAGGCAGAACAATGGACCCCAAGGATGTGGGTGCCCTAACACTCGGAACCCCTGAAGATATTACCTGAAGTGGCAAAGGGTCTTTGCAGATGTATTCAGGGTTAAGGATGCGGCGATGGGGAGATTATCCTGGATTACCCAGGTGGGCCCAATCGAATCCCGTGAATACTTAAAAGCAGAGACCCTTTCCCACTGTGAGAGCCAGAGACACGGCAGCGGGAGCGTGAGAAGGACTTGACCTGCTGTCATTGGCTCTGAAGCTGGAGGAAGGGGCCACGAACCAAGGAGTAAGACTGGCTTCTAGAATCTGGGAAAGTCAAGGGAACTGAATCAGGAAGGAAGACGGCGCTGCCCACATCTTGAGTTTAGCCTCGTGATACGCTGCCGGACCTGTGACCCCCAGGGCCGGGCAGTGATGAATCTGTGCTGTCCCAAGCCAAACAACACAGATGCTGGTGGTCAGTTGTGACAGCAACATTAGGAAACGAATACACTGCCCTTTCCAGGTAAGGACACCGAGACTCAGAAGCGGAAGGCCTCACGGCTGGAGAGCGGGGGAGCTGAGCCTCCACTCTTCCTCCGCGGGCAGGAGCTGACTCTGCCCGGCACGAGGCTCAGGGGTCCCCAGCAGCTCGGTCTGCCCATGCCGCCTCTGCCTGTCACTACGGCGGCATCCTGCCCTCCAAAGCCCTTTCTCTTCCGCACGGCTCCTCCGGCTGTCCTTCCAGCCCCCACGGACACGGCAATCAGTGCCCTCGCGCTGCAGATGGGGACACTGAGCTCAGCGCAGATGGGTGACAGTCACAGAGTCCCAGGTGGCCTCCGCTTCCCTGGCTCCCTCTTTCCTTCAGGTCTGCCGGGTGCTGGGGCTCCCCTTGCTGTGCCTGCGGCACCTGAAGCAGACACAGGCAGCATCTGGGAGTTGGCGCCTCCCAGGACTTGCCCCCTGGCCCAGGTAAGCCAACTTCTCCCAGCCTGGGTGACGCCAGGGAAAATCGTGTCGGGGTGGTGACAGCCTATGCAAGGGAGCAGCCGGCCCTCTGTCGGCCAGGCTGAGTCCCGGGTCCCAAGGCTTTCAGAGGAGATTTCTCGGGGGGACACAGGCTTCCTGCTGCTGTGTGGATGTGCAGGAGGCATGAGACCAGCGGCAGCAACCCTCAGCTCCCATCTGGTTTGCTCAGCACGTCCGCGCTGTCCTGTCACCTCTCCATTAGTCAGTCACTTCTCCCAAACATCCTCCCTTAGGACTTAGCCACAAGCCCAAGACAGCTCAATCAGGGGCCATCCTAACACTCCTAACCATGTATTCTGCCAAAACCGTCTACAGAGCCCTTGCCCGTGCATTACCTCACTGATCCGGCCACCCCCCCTGGGCTGTTTACATCCCCACTTTTCAGGAGAGGAAACTGATGCTCAGACAGATGGTCCAAGATCATCCAGAAAAGGAGTCCAGAACCTGGACTACAGTGTTTGACTTCAGAGCCCACCTTCCCTCCTGGTGACTCACTGGTCTCTTACTGACAAATTACCGTAGACAGGACCTGTCCCACCCCTCCCTGCCTTCCCCCTCCAGGAAGGCTCACGTCCATGCATCCACCTCAGCCCAGGAGAGAGCATCAACAGCCTGGGAGTCCCCCTGGGCTCAAACAGAAAGAGGTGGCCACAATCGACATGTGTATATTCTCAGAATGACCTGCTAAGGATGATGCTTTCAGCCCCACTCAGAGGGAAGCTGGAGGCTGAGGTGAGAAGGCAATGTCACCAAACAGTCAGCCCCTGCCAGGGTCCCTTCAGTCTTCCTGCTGAGATGCAGCTGTGCCCAATGGGAGGGCAGCACTGTCAGCCAGGCCTGGCCCACCAACCCGTGCGGCCCAGCTGCTGGCGGGGGCTGTGCTGGAGGGGTGAGTCACAGAGCCTGGAATCCAAAGCCTTCCAGGCCTCCACCCATCCCAGCCAACTCGGCATCTGCCCTCCAGATGTCTCCACTTCAGAAACACCTTCTGCCAACAAGGACCCAACACCAAGGTCAGGAGGCCTACTTGATGCCTGAAAAACACCTTCAGGGCCCACCGCGTATGTGGCATTCATGACCTGCCCTCCTTGGTGAATCAATGATTCTTAACCTAACTGCCCTTAATTCTTAGGTGTCTTTGCTCCAACCTTGGACATCTCACTCCACATTGGTGCTTGCTGCCTGAGTGCCTGAGCAGAGGCAGCTCCCAGTCTGATGGAGGAAACGCGGTCCTGCCTTCAGGGAGCTCCCACTCTGATGGGCAAGGCACAGTTGCTAACTTCAGGGAGGCTCAAGGATGACTGGGGGAAAAAGAGCCCTTGCTCTCCAGTAAACCCCAAACTGACGGGGCAGATGGAGCCCTGCCCTAAGGGAGCCTATAGTCTGACAGGGGAAATATTTCTGTCCCTGGTTTTCCAGTGTCTGGGGGGAAAAGGACTCAGAAGAAAAACCTAGAAGCGTAAATGATGGAAAGTAAAACTAACCCTTATTGCGTGTTTATTGTGAGCCAGCTACTCTGCAGGTTTAATCTTCTCTAGTTTTCGCCCTAACCTCATAGACCGTCGGGGAAACCAAAGCATCGTGGTCAGTTATGCAGCTAGAACATGGCAGAACCAGGAATCACAGCCAGGTCTGTGCGTGCCCACATCCTGCTTCTGCAGAACACTGCCTGTGATGGGGGCAGAGGCCTTACCTTTGTTCCCATAATCCTTTCGGCAGGGGGCTGCTCCTTCCTGTCTGCAAACCACCATTCTTGAAATATTGAAAAGTGACCACATTTAGGACAATCTCAGTGGTTGACAACATCCCACTGTCCCAGCAGCAGGCGGGACTGCCAACATAGTCTCTTTAGTTAGTTATTAAAGATTTTGTTTATTTTTTTTTTTTTAAGTAAATTTTTCACCCAATGTGGGGCTCGAACTTATGACCACAAGATCAAGAGTCACGTGCTCTACCAACTGAGCCAGCGAGGCGCCCCCAACACTGTGTCTTTAAAACAAGGAGATCGGGCACCTGGGTGGCTCAGTCGGTTAAGCGTCTGCCTTCGGCTCAGGTCATGATCTTGGGGTCTGGGATCGAGCCCCACGTCAGGCTCCCTGCTCAGTGGGGAGCCTGCCTCTCCCTCTCCCTCTGCGTGCCACTCCCCCTGCTTGTGTTCTCTCTCTCTCGCAAATAAATGAAATCTTTGAAAGAAAAAAAAACAAGGAGGACTCACAGCAGAACTCCTGTCCAGCAAGTTCCGTCGCCTGTGAGCTTTGCCCATTACAGAGGCTCCTGCGGTCAAGGACTTCTTGGGGCCTGAGCAAGAGACGGTTCAGAGCACCAAGGCCCCACCCCATGTGAGCCCCAAGCCAGTTCCTGGAGGAAGGCAGGGCTCAGGACTTCTGGAGAGAATAATGACTGAGGAGCACGACAGGAAGGCCTGTGGTAGTGGAAAATGCGAGAAGTGCTGAATATGCTCCCTAAGCCCACTGTCTGTACTGTGGCACCCAGGCTGGCCTGGATCAGAAGCCTGGCCTTCCTGTCACCGAGCCAGAGCCCTGGGAGGCCTCGGGGTTCCTGGCACAGATCCCAAAGCTCTCTGTGGCTTCTCTGTCCCAGGAAAGGGGCTCTGCGGAGAGGGGAGATAGAAATGCTGCCACGCAGCAACAGAGATCCAGATTGTCGAGATCTTGGTTTCTTTCCATGGGAACAGTGACTTGGGCCCTGAAGGAATGGGAGACAGGGTTTCATTAAATCCCTGCCTCTCGGAGCCTGCTAGGGGGTAAGGAACCCTGGGCCCAGGGCCAACCCCAGCTCCTCCTCTGCCTCACTCTATGGCGTGTCATTTCCCTTGGCACCCCAAACCGCCCCAGATGCAGGGTCACTGGGCTCCTGCCTGTGGATCCCTGGCCCAGGAGAGCCGCCAGCCTGAGTGGTTTGGGCGGGGCGGGGGGGTGCTCTGCCCATCTGCAACAGGGCAAGCTGTTCTGGCCTTGCAGGAAGGCTGTGCTGATGGTGGAGGAAAGCTGGTCCTGGCTAAGAGCCTCATAACTAAAAGGGGAGAAGATCCCAGAATAAGAATCCTGGAAAATCTCTGACCTTTTCCTCTTGCCAACCAAGAGCCTCCTCGCCTGCTCCATATACTTAACGAGCTTTACATCCTGAAACACAAAGCCTAAAAGGGAGAAGGTAAGAATATTGTTTTTTGGTGGGGAGGTGGTATTGGTGGCAGGTGGAACCGCAGTGAAGAATTAGAGATTTCTGGGGCGCCTGTGTGCCTCAGTTGTTAAGCGTCTGCTTTCGGCTCAGGTCATGATCCCAGGGTCCTGGGATCGAGCCCCGCATCAGGCTCCCTGCTCGGCGGGAAGCCTGCTTCTCCCTCTCCCACTCCCCTTGCTTGTGTTCCCTCTCTCGCTGTGTCTCTCTCTCTGTCAAATAAATAAATAAAATCTTTAAGAAAAAAAAAAAGAATAAGACACTTGTTGGTGCCACCCAGGAAACTGGAGGCAAACCTGGCACCCAGGGAGACAAACACAGCTTGCTCCCCTATGCTGCTGACCCCCCTGGCTGACCCATCCTGCCAGGCCATCCTGCAAGGGCAGGCCTCCCCCCACCAGCACCAGTGCCTGCCCTCCCCAGACTCTCCCCAGTCTGGAGAAGAGGGGATATGCACAGGGCCTGCTTCCCCAGCCCAAAAGATGCACAGCTGCCCGCGGTGGGCACAGGGGAGGGCGTGGGGATCCGGCTGGCTTCTGCTGGGCAACTCCGCCCTCTGGTGGTAGCAGTAGGAAAATGCAAGGGCACGCAGACAAAGGGTGAGTCAGATCCGTTTCTCCCTTTCCCAGAATCCCTCTATGCAGCCTCTATTAAGCACCTATTGGCGGATGGCACTGGGCCCTGCGCAAAGAGAAGTGGGCAGACACCACCCTGTTCTCGAGGGCTTCTAAACGAGACCCACGCAGGAGAGAGGCAAGCAGTCCTTCCACAGCTCTGGCCTACCAGGCCTTCCCTTCTGTGATGAATCCTACAGAGGCAAACCCGCTCCTCTCTGCCCACAGGCGAGACCCCTGGGCCATCATATGGGCCCCAGCATGCTTCTCACCTCCTTCAAAACTCTGCTCCCAGTTCTCCTTGTCTGGGAAGCCAACTCTGCCTAGGGGCCCTCAGCCTCCCCCATCCCACACTGAGGATCTTGGCAGCGGCTCTTGGAAGAGTCACCGTTTGATGGTTCATGTCGCCGTGCCAACCTCTACAGTCAGATCTCCGACTGCACTGGGAGCTTCCCAAGGGCAGGAGACAATGGGTAAAAGGCAACATTTACTGGGAACCCATGTCATGCAGACACCTTATGATCACCACCTCATTGAAGCCTCCCAGCAGACCTGAGCTGGCAGAACCAAAAACAGCCCCAGTTATAGAGAGGCCACTCAGGCTCAGAAGGTCACAGGGCTTCACCGAGAGCTACCACTTGTGAAACAAGAGCCGCTTCCCATGCCTGGCACCATGCTAGCTGTGTTACAGGGCTTCTCTCATTCGGTTCTCATACTGGCCCCAGGAGCTAGGTTCAATGATCCCCATTTCACAGACGAAGGCATCGAAGGAATACATAGTTTACACAAAGTCATGCACTAAAACGTGGCAGAAGGACAAGAAGCCTTATTCTTATCCCTGTTTTTTGGACAGCCAGGCCTCCTCCTCCTCCTTCCTGCCCCTCCAAGCCCCTCACACAGAGCTCCACACCCACCCCGGACACTGCCCAGCACACAGACAGCTTCCTTTCCAAGGCCCCGGAGGAACCCTCTCATCTGACTCCAACAAACCCCAGACTCGACACATAGATGCAGCCTCCTGCTTCTCTTCATTCCCTCCCCTTCTATTGAAATAAAAACCCTGCTTGACATTTCTCAGTATTATTACAATAAAGGGACTGGATTCCAGCCAGCTATGCCTGGACTTTCGTTATTTATTCTTTCCAGTCTGAGTGGCATGGGCAAGGCGGCTCTCAGTTTGCCCACCTGAGAACTGGGAAGATCAAGAACTATCCCCTGGCCTTTGATTACCAGTAGAGGAAGGTGCCAATGTGGAGGCTGAGTGGGCTGGAGGCGGCGGGGTGATTTCTGACTTCAGTTCTCCCTCGGGCTGACCCAGGGGGACCTCTGGGACCACAGTCAGCTTTGCAAGTGATCTCCACATGGAGAGTTAATAAAATCAAGGCCTACTGGGGGCCCCTTAAGTCACTGCACAAGATTGGGCACACGAGCATCAGGACATGTCTGACTGCTGTCCCATGGGCTGGACTGAGACACTGGACAAGCACATACCCCAACTTTTGTCTTTTTTTCCAAAACTCCGAAGCACTGTCACAAAAAGGGGAGCACAGCAGCTGAAATTTGCCCAGATCCCTCAGAAGGCACCAGGATCCTATGTTGAGGACTAATCCCATCCACCCTGGATGAATGATTGGGGTTTAAATGCGGAGTTTCAACATCACTATTGGCGGCATGGGAATGCAAAACAATCTCAACTTGACACCGAAGCAGAATTCTCTGGAGCTTCCTAACAGAAACGACAGCCTATTTTTATCTCAGGCCCCTCCAGCCATGAAGGGGGGCCCTGTGGTCTGGCAGCATCATGCAGGGCTGGGGAACCAAGAGTCGGGGCTCCTGGGTCCCTGGCTGACTCACCATTGTCCCTGGCCCAGGGACGAGCCTGCTGGTCTGAGCTTTTGCCTGTGATATTTGCCACTGCAGAGACCTCAACAGAATTAAGCCTGTTTCTATAGGGGAAGATTAATGACTTTCTAAGGCTCTTCAAGGAGATGGCACTTGAGAACCGAACTTGTTTTCAACGCAGGGGATGGGAGGACGACAGTGCTCTCTGCTGGCCAAGAAGGGGTAATTCTCCAGAAAGCGGGCCCCAGGGACTGGCCCAGAGTCTCCATGGAGGGGAAAAGGGCAGCTCCTCAGACCCCTGCTGGAGGCTGCGGTTGGACAAAAGATGGGGCTAAGAGAGCAGAGGTGAGAAGTGGGGTATTTCTCACCCCTGCCTTAAATGCCTTTGCACCCAGTGGCACTCACTTCTGCCTTTCCTGCCCCAACCAGCAGTTGGAATTCCCTTCTCTGTCCTCCCACAGCCCTGAGCTGCCTCTGGTGCAATCATTGGCTTGCTCACCAGACCCATTTTTGTAGGTGAGCCTTCCACTGATTGTCCGAGCCCCTAGCTCAGCCCCAAAGTCGGGCAAATGCTCAGTGAATGAATGAACGGACCGGTGAATGAATGCATGTAGCACTTTCAATTCTCTCTCTCAACCTAAGTCTCCCAGACCCAATCCCTCTTGGGCCTTCCTCACTGGCTCTTCTCACGGGGTTCTCTCATCTGCGGAGCCATCTGCCTGCCAGGCCCAAAAGCTGACACTGAAGCCACCACTGACCCCCCCATGAGCTTCCTCCGCAGTGCCTTTCCTCCAGCACCCGGGAACCCATTTGGCTCCAGAATCCCCACCTAACCTCTCCCCTTCCTGGCCTCTTTTTCGGAAACACCTTTTTCCTGCCTCATCAGGCTGCTGTGTTTCCTGCATGGGAAGACATAATTGGAAAATGCTATTTATAGCAGCCCCCCCCCCCACCAGGTCTGGCTGAGGTGACAGTTGTCCTGGCCCAGGGGGTGCAGAGAGAAGATGCTTGGGCCTTTCCAGGGTCCCAGCCACCAGGGGAAGGAAGCTGGGTGCCCAAATGACAGGCAGGACCTAGAGGAAGCCTCTGCTGATACTCAGGCTGATTCCCCCTCCTGACTTCCCCATAGCTGTTAATGACCTCCCAGCTCCCCCAAATCCCCAGACTTGTACCTCAGAGGCAAAGAGTTGCAGAATTTAGATATGGACAACTTAAGAGACCAAACGTGATGAGGAAACCGAGACTCTGAAAGGGAAAGAGGTTTGACTGAGAGCACATAAGAAGCGAAAAGCAGGTCCCCTGGCTAAAATGCCTCGCGCATCCCACTGACAAAGGACTTCATACCCATTGCCTCATTCAATGTCATCAGGCAGGTAGTACATTACGGATTGGACTGTGTCACCAAAAAGAAGGTTGAAGTGCTAACCATCAGAATCTCAGAATATGACCTTATTTGGAGATAGGGTTGCTACAGATGTAATTAGTTAGGATGAGGTCATTTTCGAGTAGGGTTGGCCTTCTAAGAGGGGATTTGGACACAGACACACATAATGGGCAGATGATGGGAAGACCACAGGGAGGAGATGGCCACATCACCATGAAGGCAGAGACGTGGGGTGATGCATCTTTCAGCCACAGAATGCCAAGGATTGTCGGCAAACACCAGAAGCTAGAGGAGGCAAGGAAGGATGCTCCAGAAAGATGTCCTGGCCGACACCTCGGTTTTAGACTTCTAGCTTCCAGAACTGAGACAATACATTTCTGTTGTTTAAAGCCACCCAGTTTGTGGGAACTTTGTTACGACAGTTCTAGCAAATGGATACACGGCATTATACCTATTTGACAGATGAGCCACAGGAGCCCAAATTCAGGCCCTCTGACTCTCAGTCCAGAGCTCTTCCAAAGAGGCTGCATGCTTTTTTGATTCTCCTCTCTCTTGCGTCCTTTCCATGGCCAACTCCTGAAGTCCTGTTGGGTTTTCCTTTGTGAAAAATCCACCCACTCTCCCGTTCCTTTCTGCAGGGCTGCCCTCGCTCAGGCCCTCCACGTCAGGAATGGGACAGCGGATCTGCTGGCCCAACTCCCCTTCCTGCAATCCACTAGTTCACTTCACACCTCTTTCTCGAAAGCCCACTGTGTGACAGGGTCTGTGCTAGGTGCCAAGGTCCTCTCATTGAACAAAGCAGACCTGGACCATCCTCCTGTTAAAACACTGCTTCGGGGGCACGTGGGTGGCTCAGTTGTTAAGCGTCTGTCTTCGGCTCAGGTCATGATCCCAGGGTCCTGGGATCGAGCCCCACATCGGGCTCCCAGCTCTGCGGGAACCCTGCTTCTCCCTCTCCCACTCCCTCTGCTTGAGTTTCCTCTCTCACTGTGTCTCTCTCTGTCAAATAAATAAAAAATCTTTAAAAAAAAAAATAAGACAAAACAAAAAAAACCTGCTTCATCATGTCACCTCCCTGCTCTGGGCCTTGGGTGTCTTCCCACCACCTGTAGGCTAACATCCTCCATCCCCTGCCTATAAAGATGCGCCAGGTCCATTCAGGTCAGAGCACAACCTTCTGTCTTAAAGGGAAACCAGTCGCCTCTCAACTAGTGATCTGAACTTCTAGCTCTAGGAGGTAAGGATGGCTTCCAGACCATGAAGGAAAGAAAAGGTCCTGTGGCCTTTTACAGGAAGCCACCAAAATGGGAAGTGTTCTGGAGAAACAGGTGACAGAGCAGACTTCAAAGACTTCCCACTCATCTTCACTCTCAAACCCCTGGCCAATACCCTACGGATGCTCAGTGGCTGGGACTCCTAGAGCAATGGAAGCCCATAAATTGTGGTGTGTTCTTACATTGGAAGTTAAAAGGAAAAGACTACATCATTCAACACAGGTGAATCTCAAAAATATTATGTTAAGCCAAAGATGCCAGACACAAAATATATCATACCCTAGGATTCCATTTACATGATGGTCAAGAACAGGCACCATTCGTCTATGGTAACAGAAATCAGCACAGTGACACTGTGGTGCAGGGCAGGGAGGTGTACTGATGGGATCAGACCGAAGATGGAAATGCTCTGTATCTGGACTGGGATGCAGGTTATGAAGGTGTATTCATCTATCAAAAAAGCATCAAACTGGACACTGAAGATCTGTGCATTTCACGGTGTGTAAAGTGTATCTCAATTTAGAAGAGAATAGAATGAAATGGAAGAGTAAGGGGCTCGCTCGCTCTCGCTCTCTCTCTCAGCTGGAAGGAAAGGTGCCCCCAGGGCACACAGTGGGGGACAGGGGAGTTACTGAAGGTGAGGAGCCATTTGCTTTTGCTCATCTCTCTAGACCTGGAATCTTGCTCAGGCTCTTGCTCAGTCCACCACCTGGGTTCAGACAGCAGCACAGGTCTCTCTACAAAGAGACAGACGGAAGCAAATAGAGCGGGCACCTCGGCCCATTGGCCGCTGAGCACAGGCTTCTCTGGCTTCTAAGTCAAGCCTTCTGCCTCAAAGGCACCCAGGCTGAGCCCTCCCTGGTGTCCTATTGCCATGCAGACGGCCCCAGCCTGCATCCTGGCCCACAAAGGCTTGAGCTTATCATTTCCAATCTCCCACCTTCCCATATACTTCGCCTCAGCCACATCTGCGACCTCTCCTCCCGAAGCCAATGCTATTTATAATGCCCTGGAAACGCAGCCTGGGCCAGATAATAGGCGGGCTTTGCCAAACAAAACCCCAGGCCACTCCACTCCCCCACACCCTCCAGAGGCCTGCAGTCTGGAGCCCAGTGGGGCCCAGAGGGACCATACGTCTTAGAGCCGGCACCACTCCCACCCGATCTGTCTGACCCTCAGACAGGGAAACATTTCCCCCTGTCTGGTATATAAACACCCCTTGGGGGATAAATCCACCCAGCAGCAGAGTCTGCAGAGCTGGGGAGCTGAATGCTTGCGGCATCCTTGGTTTTGCTCAGTCATGTTGTCTGGCCTGCATTTACCCTCCCAGGACCAAGTGCAGAGAGCCACGGGGCATCCAGATCTAGAGTGCTGATAATAGCTAACGTCAGCTTTATGCCAGATGGTTTGTAACACCTTCCAGGACGACCCTCACAACTCTGTGGGGTAGGTATGACTGTCCCCATTGCGCACATGAAGAAATTGAAGCTCAGGGAGGCTGCAGGTCAGTCTGACTCCAAAGACTGCATTTTCTACCACGCCATTCATGCAGAGGCCCCATGTCAGGGAGAAGCCAATGAAGCAAGGAGGTGGCCTCTGAGCCAGCCAGGCAAATTCAGGACCAAGGGCACTTACATTCATTCCTGCCTGTCCCTCAGCTTAAGGACAAATTTCTCCCTTATCCTGAGACTAATCAATGAGCAAATATTTCCTGAGCCCCCACTATGTGCCAGGACCCACCTAGGCTATTACAGGCTTGTCTCTGCCCTGGGTAGCCTCTCCCAGACTGTATCAGCACACCAACCCCCGCCCCCCTCCCCTGACACCTGCCCCAGCCCTGCCATCCCAAACACAGAGGCCTTTGTCTGGGACTGGATATGGGTATGAGAGTGTCACGGTCTCTGTGGCCAGCTCACAACGGCCCTTCCCACCTACTTCCCACAGCCACCCCAATCCTGCAATCACTTTCTGAACCTCCCTAGTGGCCTCTGATTTTTTGCTGGCCACGGCCAACAAGAGGAAGTGGGGAGATGACTCAGAGGTGTGATGTGGCCGTAACAGATGTGTCTTTGTGATGACATTCCCTAAGGAGGTGGGTAATGAGTGACAGAGAAAGACCTGGATATCACAGGAGGTGTGTAAACAGGGAAAGGTCAGGTTATTAGATCCAGACCAGCTAAAAAGCAAAAGTCTTAACGGATTCCCAGCCTAGGGCAGCCCTAAATTCATGCACAACAGTTATGTTCAACTCTGAGGAGAAAATGAGGAACAGAACTCAAAATAGAACACTTTTACATTGTTCCTTTGCGTAAAATTAGAAGTGATAAAATTGGTGATGTACTTCTAAGTAGCTTTCACTGAAAGACAAATCCTAAGCACTTGTCAAAATAAATGCAGTAACACAATTTAAAAAAAAAAACCCTCAATGTGGGGCGTCTGGGTGGCTCAGTCAGTTAAGCATCTGCCTTCACTCAGGTCATGATCCCAGAGTCCTAGGATGGGAGCCCCTCATCTCCCCGCTCAGCGGTGGGGCCTGCTTCTCCCTCTCCCTCTTCCTCTCCCTCTGCCCCCCCCCCCCGCTCACGCTCTCTCTCTTTCTCTTTCTCAAATAAATAAAATCTTTAAAACAAACAAAAAACCTCAATGTGATTTCTGCATTTGTGTAACAGATATGACGACCGTGGGCCCCTAAAGACGCTGCCCACTCCTCTATATATGGCCGTGGGAGTATTGGAAAGGACAAAGGTCAGGAGTCAGGGTTCCCCACCTGATTCCCTGAAGCTACGCGGCCTTGGGCAAGTTACCTAGCTTTGCTGAGTCCTGTTTTCCCCATGTGTATAAAGAGGAACACGTATCTGATCACCTCACAGGGTTGCCGTGAAAAGGAAATGAGATGTTGGCTATGAAATCGGTCAGGGAAGGTTGTCCCCTAAGCTTGAGGAACCTCTACAGTGAAGGCCTGAGAAGAAGCCATGACAGGAGGATGAAATTTGGGTCTTGTGATTTCCTGAGAGCTCTGCTACACTCAGGCTCGGGCCATGAATGTCCCCAAGTGGTAAGGGCCTCAGATACTCACCCATAGATCCCTCGGGGGCCAGATCTACACTCACTGCCCACCCCACCTGGGCCTAGGACAAAAGGCCTGGGACTGAGCAGCTTTTCAGAGGCCTGTGGAAGAAAACGTCATGGGTTCCAAAATACAAAAAATAAAACTGCAAAACTGAAATTAATCACGGTTTAATGAAACATCTGTAAAATGAAACATCATGTCACCTGCATCGATATTTAAATGTACTTTTCATAAAAATTCATCATATTTGAAAATAACTCACAGGTGACATTTTTCTCACTTCACAGTAATTTGTGCATATGTTCAGGGTGACCCAGAAGTCGCCAATTTTAAATTATTAAGAAATTAGTCACCAATGTCCAAATACCTTGAAAAGCAAAATTATAAAAAATCTTTGGATTGTGTTTACAACAAAAGTATTAATACTTCCTGTGGGATGTAGGGTGTGGGGTGTGGGTGCATCCTCCTGGGGATGCCATGTCCTGGGGCTCTCTCCAGGTAAGAATGCCCAGTGTGGGGGGCACCTGGGTGGCTCATTTGGTGAAGCGTCTGTCTTCGGCTCAGGTCATGATCCTGGAGTCCGGGGATGGAGTCTCGTATCGGGCTTCCAGCTCAGCCAGCAGTCTGCTCCCTCTGATCCTCCCCACTCTCGTGCATGTGCTCTCTCTCTCTCAAATAAATAAATAAAGTCTTTAAAAAAAAAAAAGAAAAAGAAAAACATGCCCAGTGGGCACCAAAGTCTTAGGAAGGCCCTCTTGGTTTTGGCTTAGCATTTCAGAGAAGCTTCTACAGGGCCAGGCCTGTCATCCTGTCCCTTCCTTGTACTTAGAAGCCAGGATGTCTGAATTCGAAGCCCACCTTTCCCCATACGATTAGAGGTGGTCACCGTCAAACTGGACAAAAGACCTTAGGATAACAAGCTACAGCTTCCTGCCCCACCCTGTTGCCCAAATAGTGTTCTGTTATTAGTTCTTGTGGTGGTTACCCTCTAGATCATATACTCATAACCTGATTCCCTGTTTTGCCACTGATAGACAATATCAACCATTATAATAGTTGAAACAAACCAACAACAATACAACCAAAACAATAGTTGAAAATGATGGGTAGGGCGCCTGGGTGGCTCAGTTGGTTGGGTGACTGCCTTCGGCTCAGGTCATGATCCTGGAGTCCCTGGATCGAGTCCCGCATCGGGCTCCCTGCTCGGCGGGGAGTCTGCTTCTCCCTCTGACCCTCCTTCCTCTCATGCTCTCTGTCTCTCATTCTCTCTCTCAAATAAATAAATAAAATCTTTAAAAAAAAAAAAAAGAAAATGATGGGTAACTTACACTAAACCCATCTCTGTCTCCTTTTCATCCTTCCAATATTTGATTTTAGTTCCTTTTTTTATTATTTTGCACCTTTATTCTCAAAATTTGGTTTCTTACAGGGTTTTTTTATTTTCTATTTTTTTTAAAGATTGTATTTAATTATTTGTCAGAGAGAGAGAGCACAAGCAGGGGGAGTGGCAGGCAGAGGGAGAAGCAGGCTCCCTGCTGAGCAAGGAGCCCAATGTGGGACTCAATCCCAGAACCCTGGGATCATGACCTGAGCTGAAGGCAGATGCTTAACCAACTGAGCCACCCAGGCGTCCCTCTTGTGGGTTTTTTAATTTTTTAAAAAAATTTTTATTTGTTTTAATTTCTTTTAAGATTTTATTTATTTATTTGAGAGAGAGAGAGAACATGAACCAGGGGGAGGGACAGAGGGTGAGGGAGAAGCAAGCTCCCCACTGAGCAGGGGGGCTAGATCCCAGGACCCCAGGGTCATGACCTGAGCCTAAGGCAGACACTTAACCGCTTAACCAACTGAGCCTCCCAGGAGCCCCTAAATTTTATTTTTTAAAGTAATCTCTATACCCAACATGGGGCTTGAACTGATGACCCCAAGATCAAGAGTCTCGTGCTCTGCTGACTGAACCTGCCGGGTGCTCTTGGTTTCTTGTTTTCTAACACTTTGACAGCCTCTCTCCAATTCCCTCGGCATAAAACGAGAGTACTGGAGCACCCCCCCTCTGCACTTCTCACCTTCAGTCAGACATGCTTTTATTCTGAATTGCCATTTAGAGTCTGCCCAGCAACTACAACCAACTATATGGAGCTTCCTCCGAGATTACCAATAAATGTCATTTATGTTATCTTGACGATGTAAATATTGTTTATGACCAGCCTCAGAGGGCTCGATCTCTCTTTCCTCATCTGTAAAATGGGGGCAGCAGAGCACCTCTTAACATCTCCTAACACCTAACAAGAGGATAAGAAATGTGAAGGACAGAAGACTTTCAGTAAATAAAAGATCTTCTTTTTCTATAATTATTTCCTGGCACAGCATGGAGTGGTAATAATGGCTCATGCTATTTGGGCAACTGAGAAGACCTTCTGAACCTCGATTTCTTCACCAGTAAGATGGGGAGGATATTAGTACCTATCTCACTCAGTGGTTATAAAGATTAACTGAGGGGCACCTGGGTGGCTCAGTTGGTTAAGTGTCTGCCTTCGGCTCAGGTCAGAGTCCCAGGGTCCTGGGATCGAGCCCCTGGAGACCCATGTCAGACTCCTTGCTCAGTGGGGAGCCTGCTTCTCCCACCGCCTGCCACTCCCCCTGCTTGTTCTCCCCACCCCCCACCAAATAAATAAAATCTTTAAAAAAAATAAAGATTAATTGATATTGAAGTGCTTTGCATTCAGTACGTCACTATCCCAATTTAAGGGATCATGACTTCATTTCCCTCTTTCTGGGAGAGAAAACTGCAGTTCAGGCCTCCACACAGGAGGCTGTGGTTGGGAAAAATGCACAGCGCTCTCTAAAGGCCATTTGGGGAACAACTGGAAAATATGAATATGGCCCATAGATTAAATACTTCTGCTAAATCCAGCATCATTGGCTGTGATTATGGTACTGTGGTTATGTAGGAAAATGCCCCGTCCTGAGGAAATACATGCTGAAGTATTTAGGGCTTAAGTGTCATGATGTCGGCAAATTATTTTCAAATGGCTCAGGAGAGAGACAAAGCACAGTGTAGCAAAATGTTAACAGTCAAGGTCACCTGGGTGGCTCAGTCGGTTAAGCATCTGACTTTGGCTCAAGGTCATGATCTTGGGGTCCTGGGATTGAGTCCTGAGTCTGCATTGGGCTCCCCACTCAGCAGGAGTTGGCTTCTCCTTCTCCCTCTGCCTCTCCCCCCACTCGTGCTCGCTCTCTCTCTCTCTCTCTCTCTCTCAAATAAATAAATTCTTTAAAAAAAATGTTTGGGGGCGCCTGGGTGGCTCAGTCGTTAAGCGTCTGCCTTCGGCTCAGGTCATGGTCCCAGGGTCCTGGGATCAAGCCCCGCATCGGGCTCCCTGCTCGGCAGGAGGCCTGCTTCTCCCTCTCCCACTCCCCCTGCTTGTGTTCCCTCTCTCACTATGTCTCTCTCTGTCAAATAAATAAATAAAATCTTAAAAAAAAAAAAAATGTTTGGGGCACCTCGGTGGCTCAGTCGTTGGACGTCTGCCTTCGGCTCAGGTCATGGTCCCAGGGTCCTGGGATCGAGCCCCGCATCGGGCTCCCTGCTCGGCAGGAGGCCTGCTTCTCCCTCTCCCACTCCCCCTGCTTGTGTTCCCTCTCTCACTATGTCTCTCTCTGTCAAATAAATAAATAAAATCTTAAAAAAAAAAAAAAATGTTTGGGGCACCTCGGTGGCTCAGTCGTTGGGCGTCTGCCTTCGGCTCGGGTCATGATCCCAGGGTCCTGGGATGGAGCCCCACATCGGGTTCCCTGCTCCGCGGGGAGCCTGCTTCTCCCTCTGCCTGCAGCTCTCCCTGCTTGTGCTCTCTCTGTCAAATAAATAAATAAAATCTTTTTTTTTAAAGAAATTTTTTTTTTTTTTAAGATTTTATTTATTTGTTTGACAGAGAGAGACAGCGAGAGAGGGAACACAAGCAGGGGGAGTGGGAGAGAGAGAAGCAGGCTTCCCGCCAAGCAGAGAGCCCAATGCAGGGCTCCATCCCAGAACCCTGGGATCATGACCTGAGCCGAAGGCAGATGCTTAACAACTGAGCCACCCAGGTGCCCCAATAAATAAAATCTTTTTAAAAAATGTTAACAATCAGGGCGCCTGGGTGGCTCAGTTGGTTAAGCGACTGCCTTCGGCTCAGGTCATGATCCTGGAGTCCCGGGATCGAGTCCCACACTGGGCTCCCTGCTCAGCGGGGGTCTGCTTCTCCCTCTCACCCTCTTCCCTCTCGTGCTCTCTGTCTCTCATTCTCTCTCTCTCAAATAAATAAATAAAATCTTAAAAAAAAAAAAATGTTAACAATCAGTGAATCCAGATATTAATGGTACTAATCTTTCACTTTCTCTACTGGTTTGACATTTTTCAGAATAAAACCTCGTGTCTGTGTAGGGGGGGCACTCTCAGTGTTGGAAAGCACCCTAAGGGTCAAGCAGCCCTTTTGCCTACTCTGGGGATTAGGTGTAGGCCCGAACACTGCAGCTCTCACAGTCCTTCCCAGTGAGGTGGGGGCAGCTTTGCTGACATCTTAAAGCCCTTATAAAGCTGACCATGCCTAGGAGGTGATGGAGACCTCCCAGGTTAGGGGGGCTAACGGTCTGCATTCTGTGGTGCGGGGTTGCCCCATGTAATGGAGCCCTGCTTCTGAAGCTTTGGGGAGGGAGGGCCAAGGGACAGAACTGCCCCAGATGAGAGACCAGGCAGACAGCTGCCCAGTCTGGGTCCTGGCTGAGGCTCCGTCACCGGGTGTCTCATCAGCTGTCTCTCCTTTGTTAAAAGGAAAGCAGGGAGAGAACAGTTGGTATCTTAGCACTACCCAGAACCCAGATACTCCTTCCAGTCAACTCAATTATCTGCACCAATGAACTGGGAAAAGAGGCACTGGGAATGGACTTTATATTCTATGCTATCCTTGCCATCTACCAAAAAAAAAAAAAAAAAAAAAAAAATTAGGTAACACCAAAACAAAATGAATCCGTTCAACAACAAACAATATAAAGCAAAAGATATGGTCAGACTCTCTCATTCCTTTATGCCATCATGTTCCCATCTTTTCCCTGAGCTCGCAGGTTTGCTGGGGCAATCTACAAATTGAAAAAAAAAAAAAAAAAAAAAAGCTGCATTGCCTAATTGATCATAGGCGATCAGCCTGTGGACTGTGTGTGCCAGTAAGGATGTAACTGGAGTACTGCATTTCATTCTGGACACGACACATTCAAATGGGGATAAACTGTAGCTTGTTTTAAGGATGATTAGTATCACGGGGAGGGCGAGGGGGCTATGTGGCACTGACTGAGCTCACACACTGCATGGCCCAGGGACTGGGTTAGGGCTCGTGGTCTCACTTGATCCATACAATCACTCCCTGTCTGTATTTCCCAAACTTGCCAGATCACAGGGATCGCTGAAGGACAGGAAGGAGGTTGATATCAGGCAAGTTGGGGAACATTGCTTCGGAGTAAGGCATTTTCATTCAACTTTTCTTTCTTTCTTTTTTTTTAAAGATTTTATTTATTTGACAGAGTGAGAAAGCACAAGCAGGGGGAGCAGGACGAGAGGGAGAAGCAGGCTCCCCGCTGAGCAGGGAGCCCAATGTGGGGCTCAATCCCAGGACCCTGGGATCATAACCTGAGCCGAAGGCAGACGCTTAACCATCTGAGCCACTCAGGCACCCCTCAACTTTTCTTGGGGAAGAAACTGTCTCTGAGAGGTTCCCTGGCCGGCCTCAGGTCACACAGAGATAATGATGTCACTGTGGATAATATGATTTCAATTGTTATTATTTGCTGAATATTCATCATGCGCTAAGGACTTCACAAGCAAAGTCAAGATTTGAACCTTGACTCCAAGTCTGGCACATTTCATGATCTAAATTCTTGCTATTACCTCATACATCTTCCCAGAAAATACTTGAGAACACATCCGGTGAAGAAGAGCTGCAAAAAACAGGGCAGCCAAGAGCAGAGAGGAAAAGACGGGGCAGGCACATGGTAGTCGTGTCCAAATATTGAAAGGCTATCACTGTGCAGGGCAATTGCACTTACACCACAGGCTTTATTTTGCATATCCCCTACTTTATTTGGGGATGCGTTTTGGTGAAGCCCATTCACCTTTTGGTATCTTTCCCCAATGGGTAGAAATCACACCCATGACAGATTACTACAAAAAGAAACTCTGAGAGACCAAGCTGTCCAAATAGGGAATAAGATGATTGCAACACACCCACCGTTGCTGGGAGTTGCCCAGCAACAAAGGGGTCCAAGCTGGATGACCCCTGGTGGGGAGGTTTTACAGGGCGGGGGCCTGGTATCTGCAAAAGAAAAAAAAAAATAGGGCTACGTGACAGTTATGGTTCTTAACAAGTGTGCAAGTTTAATTCTACAGAAGTTGACATTTATTCTATTTACAAATGGATTTTAAAATCAGGGGAGGGATGTAAAGTGGGTCAGTATTATTGTCCAGATGGGGAGGGAATTGCGTCACTGGAAGCTGTGACCAGCCAAGGGTTCCAGGGAGTAAATCAGCTCAACCACTGAGTAGCTGAAATCCTCACTGTGCATCAGAGTCACTGAGGGGGCTTTAGAAAATGACAGACACCAGAGCTGCAATCCAAACCAAATGAAGGTATATCCCTCGGGGGTGGGCCCAGGAATCAGTAGTTTTTCAAAGCAACCCAAGGAGATTCTAAGGTGCAGCCAAGATGGAGAACCACTGAACTGGAGAAAAGGAGGCTCATGCAGGGCAGTTGTTGAGGGGCTGTTTGTAAGTCAAGAAGATCCGAATCAAAATCCCTCTAGGATGTTCCCTTTGGAAGTCAGGTGAGGTCCTTTGATCCCTCCACTAAAGCCATGAAGTCCTGACTTTTCGAGCTATTATCAAGTCTTCACAGCTTCATAGAGATAAAAAGTAGAACGGTTGCCAGAAGCTGGGGGACTGGGGGGAGGGGGGGGAGTAGAGAATGCAGAGTTAACTGTAACAGGCGGGGAGTTTCAGCTGGAGAGGACGAGAAAGTTCTGGAGATGGAGGATAGTGACGGTTGCACAACAAGGTGAATGCACTTAATGCTACTGAACTGTACACTTAAAAGTGGTTCAAATGGTCAATTTTATGTTACATATATTTTACCACAATAAAAAAATTGTTTAACATTTCAAGTACAGTGACTATAAGAAAAATATAATGAATGTGCACTGACCCACCCAACTGCGCTGTTAGCACTGTGTTGAATTTTCTTCAGTCTTTTTAAGAGTTAATTAATTAATTAATTTAAGAGAGAGTTAGCAGGAGGGATAGGGAGAGAGAATCTGAAGCAGACCCCATGCTGAGCCCGACGTGGGATTCCCACGACCACACGATCATGGCCTGAGCTAAAACCAAGAGTCGGATGCTTGACTGACTGAGCCACCCAGGCTCCTCATCTTCAGTCTTTTTAAATAAAAGAAATAAAACTTTGCAAATTTAAAAAACAAAAAAAGCATTCAGAGGGATTTATCCTGGGAATGGAAGGGTAATTCAACATAAGAAAAACAATCAATGTCCTGTACCAAACACATGATTATCTCAATTGGTGCAGAAAAAAGGTTCTGACAAAATCCAACACCCTTTCATGATGAAAACACTTAGAAAACTGGGAATAGAAGGGAATTCCCTCAACATGATACAGGACATTTATGGAAAACCCACGGCAGGCATTACACTCAATGGTGAGAGACAGACTGAGAGCTTTTTCCTTTAAGATCAGCAACAAGACAAGGATGTCCATTCTCCCCACTCCTACTCATCATTGTATTGGAAGTTCTAGCCAGAGCATTAGGGAAGACAAAAAATAAATAAATAAATAAATAAATAAATAAATAAATAAATAAATAATAAATAGATAAATAAAAGGTATCCAAATTGGAAATGAAGAAGTAGAACTCTATTTATAGTTGATGTGATTCTACATATAGAAAACCCCAAAGAATCCATACACACCAGAGGCTACTAAAGCGAATATACATATTTGGCAAAGTTTCAAGAGCACAAGATCAACACATAAAAATCAGCCGTGGTTCCATATACCACCACCCATGAACAATCTGAAAAAGAAATTAAGAAAACAATCCCATTCACAAAAGCTTCCAGAGCATCTAAGGATTGGACATTAAAAGAGTCTCACAGTCCTTTGAAGTGGAAACATTTTGTTATTAACGGTGTTGGTGGAGGCACAGGCTTCAGCACCTTTAATTTTTCACACATATTAGTGCATCTCATATTAAAATTAAGTAGAGCAGATGGATTTAATGGGGACGGTGGTGTGGACTGCACAGGCCATGTAGGGCAAGTGAAGCCACATCCCCAGGCACTTCTGAGAGGCCTGGGTCTGGGCCATCCTGCCTCCCTTCACGTCTCTCAAGAGTCACAGGAAGCTGGGAAGCAAAGTTCCAGGCCCCTCGGAGGAAATCAGGCCTGAGTCAGCCTTCCTGGGAGGTTGAAGGAACAGATCAGGCCCAGCAAACTGTTTACTGAGGAGGGTGTTTTTTACTTGAAAAGTTGGTTGGGGTTTTTTGGGGTTTTTTTTAAGTTGAAGAAGGAACTAAAAGTGCTTTTAATTATTGTTTTGTGACTAGGGGCCAGAAAGATGAAGGGTCTGCCAAGTATTGCCACATTCTTAGTTCTCCATGTTCCAGAGACTCTATGAGCTGGTGGTTGGTTCCATCACCGAGACAGCTCTCCTTACCCCTTGTTTCTGTTCCTCACTCACTGACAGCTAAGGAGTACCTGCCAAGATCTATAGATGAAAACACTGGGCAGAGAAAAAATCTGAGTGCAAGGAGGTGATCTGCTGAACGGGATTAAGCCCTGGACAGATGGCCAGAAGACCTGGGTTCTAGGCTGGCCTCTGCAGCGCCCCAGCTGTGTGGCTTTGAGTCCATCCCCCTCTTGATTCTTGTCCCTAAAGGGAAGAGGGGCAGGGCAGCGGTTGGGAGAGGAAGAGATCCTTTTGATTTTGACATTCTAGTTTTTCAAAAGGCCAAACCCATTAAGAATTCAAAAGAACTTTAAAAGAAAGGGGAAGTGACATTGATTGAAAAGAAAGATGGAAAAACAAATTTTAAAGAATGGACAAGAGGTTTTTCTACTCCAGGCCACTCTTTTTTTTTTTTTTTTAAGATTTTATTTATTTATTTGACAGAGAGAGACACAGCGAGAGACCACAAGCAGGGGGAGTGGAAGAGGGAGAAGCAGACTCCCCACCAAGCAGGGAGCCCAATGCGGGGCTCGATCCCAGGACCCTGGGATCATGACCTGAGCCGAAGGCAGACGCTTAACGACTGAGCCACTCAGGCGCCCCCAGGCCACTCTTTTCTACTTGACCAAGGCTGAGCGGATGCCAGAGGCTCAGGTGGACTCAGGCGGGGAGCACAGCTGTCAAGGGAAGAAAAAATAGCATTCCTGTTTTCAGTTTCCCCAGGCCAGGGCTCCCCAAGTAGATCTCACAAAAGGCCCAAATGCTTAAACCTTGCCCACCTGTGGGCAAATCAACCCCGTTAAGGACCATGGTTTTAGAGGGAAAAAGTGGGTGGAGGCAATTAAACAACTGCCAAAAAATGAATAAAAGGGCCTGATTTGGATGGGAGGCCTTGATTTGGATGGGTATTCCTTAGATTTCTTTCCAATTGTACTATTCGGCAAACATTTAGAAAGTGCCTACTATGTGCTGGGTGTTGTGGGTGGTCAGCTGTGCTATCTGGCTAGCCAGCATTCATAGGGAGATAAGGCATGCGCACAAATCCCAAAAGTCTAAAACACAAAGCAGAATGTGAAACCTGCCCCAAGGGAGTTCAGATAAATCTCTGGAGTTCAGAGTGGGGGCTGCTCCCCCTTAACCTGGGAAGTTCCAGAAACAGGCCCTAGGGGCTGAAGCACAGATCTGGAAAGCCTTGTCTGTTCTTCCAGGAGTAGCAATTTGCCCCAGCTCCATTTTAAAGAAGTGAAAACCAAAACAGAGAGGCAAATTATTTGCTCTCTGATCATCCAGGGAGTTAGCAACACAGGCTGATTACGAACTACAAACTGATAACTTCCCCCCAGAAATTAAGGGTGAAAGATGAGACAAAGCTCATTTTAGGGGAGGAAATCCAGAGCCACAATGTCCTTTCCCAGTTTAATTCCAAAGACACACCAACCACAATTCAAGGCAGCATAAAAAAATTCATAAGCACGCTGAAGTCGCATGTGTTTTGGGTGTGAAGGGAGCCAAGGTCTCAGAAGCGGCAGCTCCGCCTACTTGGGGAGGGGTTCTTTGTGCGAAGTCCATCTGCCCCATTATAAGTGAGCTGCAGAGGACACCATGCATCCGGGACAAGACAGAGGAAAGATGAAAACCCAGGCAAGCCCTCTGCTTTAGCAGAGCGAACGTGGCCGCAGGCTTTTCAGCATTGAATTTGAACAAGCCAATGGCATCCCAATCATTGAAACAGGAAGCCAGATAAACAGCATGTTATCAAGGGGGGATCCGGGCGCTTCCCTTAAGCCGGCGCCAGCTGCGCCCTGTGGCTGTCCTAACAAAGTCCCATTGACTCACCAGCTGATTTTCCAGTGTTGGGCACCGGGGGACAAGGAACCCTCTCTGCTGGGTGGATTTCACCCATGCACGCCGCCCCCACCACTCACCACTCACGTCCTTCCCCAATCCTGCCTCCCCAACGCAGACTGGGCTGATTCTTTATCCCATGACCAGGTTCTATCGGCTCTGAAAATAGAAGGGACCACCAGAGCCCAAGCACCGAGCGCCCTCAGGTGAGCTCCTGGTGTTCACCCAACTCCTTCTCCTCCCTCCCGCGTCCCCCGGGAACGCTTCCTCTGAGCGGGCGCCAAAGAGGACTGCCTCAGGGAGTCGCGGGCGGACGCTTCGCAGCGCAACCTGGGCACCCAGTGAACATTTTCTGGAACAGCCGGGCAAGGTCACCTGCTCCAGCTGCTCCGCTCGCTCCGCTGGGATGGGAGAAAATGTGGGTACAGTGTGTGTGTGTGTGTGTGTGTGTGTAATACCCAGTACTTGGTGTCTCTGGTTATAGGATCTCAACACACTTTACGTGGCAGGTATTTCACAGAAAGGGAAACTGAGGCTCCGAAAGGCTGGAGCTGGGTAGCCCCTAGTGAGTCAACTCCTGGAGCAGACGCGCAGTCCCCTAAGGACGTCTCGGCACACACCCTCCCGGCGCCTCCGTTGTTATTCCAGCGCCTCTCCCGAGCCCAGCCCGCAGCCTCCCCGGGGCACCGGGCTCACCTCCCCCCGGGGCTCGATCCCGGCCCCACACAGTGGGAAGCGGCGGCGGCCCGTCTCCGCCGCCGCGCGCAGCCCGGTCCCCGCCCCCGCGACGACCCCGCGCGGGCCACTCACCCGCGCGCCGGCCCGCTCGGGCTCCGGCTCCGGCTCCGGGTCCGCGCCGCTGCCGCCGCCGCACAGAGTCGCGCATCCCCCGCGCAGCGCCGGGCCGGGCGCGCTCTCCTCGCGATAAGAAAGTTTCTCCGGGGTCCCCGGCCGGGTCCGCCCCTCGCACGGGGGTCGGCGTCCGCCGCGCGCTCGCACTAGGGCCGCCGCCGGCTCCGGCCCCACAATGAGCGGGGAGGCGGCATCCTGAACAAAGTGCGTCCCTCGGGGCCGGGCGGCCGGGGGCGGAGCCTCGTGACCCGCTGCCCCAGGCACACGCCGGCTGCCTCCGACGCGGGCCCCGGGAGGGGGTGCCCGGCGACCGGGAGTGGGGGGGACAGGGGGGCGGGCGGGAGGGGAGGCTCTGCTGGTCCCCCTCGCCCTCCTCCCCCCGCACTGTGCCAGTTTAACCCGCAGAGGGGCGGAGGCATGGGTCCTTTCCAGACTTTGTCATTGGAAAGCTATTCCCGTAACCCTTTCCTGCCTTCGCCTTCCCGTCCCGCCTCCCCGGCCGCAGAAAGGCGGCGGCTTGGTGGCTGGGCTGGGGCCGAGAGCTGGCAGGGCAGGAAGCCTTTGCACAATTGAGCCTTTCCTTTGCCCGGGGACCCGCCACCCCCACCCACGTCCCAGGGCTGCGGCTGGTTCGGCCGTTCTTTGGAAGGGGGCAGATGGATCCGCCAGCCTCCTCGCCCTGCTTCTGACTCCGCCCACCCTTCCTTCCTCTCTACCCCGGTCTGAGCTGGGACTCGTGGGTGCAGAGGTGAGGGGAGGCCCCAGAAGTGCCCGGCAAATAGTAGGTGCTCAGTAAAATAACGTGACTTCTTCCCACTTTCCCGACTCTGCCACTGCCCCTCCTTCTAGGGCCGTGGGAGTGGGAGGAGGGGGCAGAAGACGGGAGAGGAAATGACATGAGCTGAAGAGCGAGAATGGGAAGGAGGTCCTCAGGCAGAACCTCGTGCAACCTCTCTGCAGTGTAAGGATTGCACCCCCCATCCCTCCCACCCCCACACCCGTCTCCTGACCTGAAGGCTTCCAGACTGTGCAGGAAGAGTCCAGAAGGAAATCAGGTGTCCCGTGCCCCTGGAGCAAGCTTTGAGTTGTGTAAGTGAAAGGGAGTAGCTGTGGCCAAGGACCCAGCAGATTGGGACTAGAGATTTCACCAGCTCCAGCCAACATGAGGATTGATTTATTTCCTGGGTCTTGAGGGGTTGAGAGATAGAAAGCAAAAAATGCCAACTCCCTGGGAGGTCTCTGAATGCTTCACCAGCAGCATCAACCAGAGGGAGCAGAGTCAGGATGAAAGCCCCTGAGTCTTGCCCGAGCCCCTATTCAGCCAGTCAGGTCACAGTGCACGTGGACATAAGGGGAGGATCAAGGACCCCTAGACAGGGACTAGCAGTGACATTGAAGACGGTCCCATATTATCAAGGGAGAGGATTTTTACATGGCTTTTGTCCATGAAAGGAATGAATTGTCTTTTGAGGTGGGGAGGGGGGCTGTCCCTGAGGGATACCGCAGATGACTCCCTTGCCCTGTGTGTGTATAATGGCTAAACATACGGGCTCTTAAGGCAGACTGCCTGGGTTCAAATTCCTGGATCTACCACTTACTAGCCATAGGAATTTGAACCAATTCTTTAATCTCTGACCACCTCCATTTCTTCATCTGTATGTAAATGGGATAATAATTGTCGCTATGTCCTAAGATTGTTGGGAAGATTAAGGGCAATGAACACAGGTGACACACTTAGAAGAGTGCCTGGTAGCATTCTATATGCATCATTGAGTCTGAGTCCAGCAACCCGGCATCCATTTGGCATTCAATGATGTGCTAACTGGAATTCTGGTCCTGCTCTTCACAGTCCCCTCTGCCTGCAAAGGGGAAGCCTGGTCCTTTAAGAAGAAGCACTGTCTCTTCTTGAGGGCTCATAGAGTGGATCGGCTGAGCTCTTTGGCCCTCCTAGCCCCAGGGACCAAGAGGACACAGTCATACAAACCGGTATCAGAGACTGAACCACCCCCTACCTGTCCTGAGGCTAGATACAGGGCCCTCACCCACGTGGGTAAGGTTGAAATGATGCAGTTCCTTGGATGCTACCCAGAAAGGTAAAGAGGCCAAAGCCATAATTTTGTAAGAATTAAATTTCTTCCATCAGTGCATACAATTAATATTTCTCCCCCATTTATGAATGGCTGATCATACAAGTCCTCTCTGACCCTGCTCCAAATGTCCCCATCTTAAGCTTCCAACAGATAAACAGAATAGCATGTGGACAGGTTGGGGGGCAGAGAACAAACAGGCCAGCCTGGTTGGGGCGACAGGCAGTGGATGTGAAGGCTTCTGGAAGAGAAAGTGGCTAGGACAGAGCAGCAGAGAAGAGAAACCAGATGCAACTCTGGACAGAGCGCCGCTGGGGTGTAAGCAGAGTCCTCGCCCATCCCAGAAGTGGCTTCTGCCAAGTGCCTACTTTGTGAGTGATTTTCCTCTGAACACAGTGATGACTCAGTTGCTCTGAATCAAGCAAATGGATTTTCCTTACATATGAAAATCAATGAGAAGTAAAGGCAATGGCCTGGTTGTGGGGAGCGGAGGGTGGAGAGAACAACAGGGGTGCTGGGGATTGAGATGGTTGGTAATCAAGGGAGGTTCAGGCTCCCTGCTGGGGGCCCCTTGGCTGTGTTTCTCTCCCTCCCCGCCCCCCCATCCCCACTCATGAAGAAGGTGGCCTCCGGGCCCTGCTGACCTTATTGAGACTCCTTAAAACCCAAGAGATTCCCCTTGCCCCCACCCCTTCCACAGGTTAGAGCCAACCCACTTCAGGGCAGGAGATTGTTAACAAGAGGATTAACGTCAATGTGACAAATGGGTTTTAAAAAATCAGCCCAAGGGGCACCTGGGTGGCTCAGATGGTTAAGCGTCTGCCTTCGGCTCAGGTCATGATCTCAGGGTCCTGGGATCGAGTCCCGCATCGGGTTCCCTGCTCAGTGCAGAGCCTGCTTCTCCCTCTCCCTCTGCCACTCCCTCTGCTTGTGCTCTTCTGTCTATCTCTCTGTCAAATAAATAAATAAAATCTTTAAAAAAAAAAAAATCAGCCCAGGAGCCTGTTGTCACCCCCATAGAGTCTCAGACCTGGCCTGAGTTGAGATGGGGGCTTTGATAGCCCCCAGAAAGCAGAGCAAGTGGCATTTCGAGACCCAGCCTGATTTCTTGGGGGGCTCAGCCTGTGTTCCTGCCACCTTGAGGTCTGAGGACCCATGCTCATTTGTTTCCCCACTTGGGTTATCTGATGTGGGACCTTGGGGATTTGAACAGTCAGAGCTCCTACATTCCGTGTGACCCAGGGAGGGACTGCTTTTACCTCTGGCTCTCTTGTTCAGGCCTTCCAGAGCTGTTTGTAAGGCCCTCGGTTGGGGATATGAAGACAGCACGTGGCTTTATTTTCTTGAGCACTTAATAAATGTCATGAGATCTTCTGAGGTGGAGTCTGAGGGAGCCTCTGACTTCCTCCTCCTCAGCACAGTGGAAAATCACTGGGTGCGGTATCAGGAGACCTGAGTCCACGCTTTGGTTGGGCTACGGGCTGAAGGGCGTCACCCCAGTGCTCGTCAGTAAAAACGGGTGTTGACACCCGGGAGACAACAGTAATAGCCAACCAAGGCTTAGGTGAATATTCAGTGAGATAATGGAAGAGAAGGTGGTTTCTAAAGTGCTGTGCAAATATAAGCAGAAGCGTGACGATGAGACAGAAAGCACCAGCCCCTCTCCCTGGCCCCGGCTTCTTCCCCACCCCAGTCACGTACACTCTGCTTAAGGACTCAGTGCTTGAAAACTCACTTCTCAGAGGTAGACACCGGACTGTCCACTAGTAACCCTTGCCCTTTCTAGCTTGATTCATTAACCCAGGAGGGGCTGCATGCCGATGGGAGTGGGGGGGCGGGGAGTGTGGGCAAAGCATTTGTCCCCATCTGAGGCCACTCAGGCCTCATGACTGGCCTCAGGGTCCCCTTTAAGAAGGGCCCTCTGTGCTGATGGCTTGCGCTTAGGAGGACCTGGGAGAAACGGTCTGTGGGAAAAGCTGGCACCTTCATGAATGTTTTATGAGGCTGAGCGAGTCACTGCCTTATCGGGAAGATGCTGTTTGTCTCCCTTTCTTTGTTACCAGGACGTGAGATGTACTGAAAGTCATCCCAGTGTTTTTCCAAAGATGGCTTTTCAAGACAAGTGTTTCTTTAAGGGGCCAGCAGGGTAGGGATGGGGTTGACAAGGAGAAACAGTCCCCTTGAAGAAGGCAGGCTTGGGCTACAGCATCCTGGAAAGAAGAGTCATAGTCCTTCCTTCTGTGTAGCACTGGGTGTGGGTCAACTACAGTTCCAAGCACTTCATATACATTCATGCACTTGATCCTCGCAACGACCCTTTGAAATAGGTATCATTTTTATTTGTATTTTATAGGTGAAGAAATTGAGGTCAGTATCTTGCGTGGTTCTGACAGCTAGTAAGTGCCAGGGCCAGGATTTGAACTGGCAGTCTGGCTCCTGAGGCCATGCTTTCAAGTGCTATGTAGAGGCAGAGAAAAGGAGTCTTTCGGTGGCAGTGTGGGCTAGCAGTGAAGGGCTCTATCGTTTTCTAGCTTCAGCACATTTCTTTATTTCTAGCTTCTTAATAGCTGTTTTGAAGTATACATTATGTATTAGAAAATTTGCCCACTGTCAGGATATGATACTATGATTTCTAGTAAGTCTGTAGAGTGGTGCAGCCATCCCTACAACCAAGTTCCAGAATGTTTCCATCACTCCCAAAGTTTCCTCTTTTAGGATATGTTTTCATCTCTCAACATCCTCATCTGTAAAATGGGAATAACAGTGCCTGCCTCATAGGATTGTTGTCAGCATTAAATGAGCTTGTGAGGTGGCACCTGGATGGCTCAGTCGTTAAACATCTGCCTTCAGCTCAGGTCATGATCCCAGGGTCCTGGGATGGAGCCCCGCATTGGGCTCCCTGCTCAGCAGGAAGCCTACTTCTCCCTCTCCCACTCCCCCTGCTTGTGTTCCCACTCTCGCTGTGTCTCTCTCTGTCAAATAAATACATAAAATCTTAAAAATAAATAAATAAATAAATAAATAAATAAATAAATAAATAAATAAATAAATAAGCAAGCCTGCAAATGGTATAAGGTAAATGCTCAAGCAAAGGTGGTTATCGTTATAGTCTCTTAGAGTCATTTAAATACACACTTGTAGAACTGGGAGTGGTCTTAAAGACGATCTCATCCCACCCTCTCTTTTAAGGGCTAAAGAAACTGAGGTGCCAAGATGTTGAGCAATTTGCCCCTTAAGAGCACACAGCAAATTTAATGGCAGGGCTGGAACTGAAACCCAGGTCTCTTGGTTGATAGTTCAGTGCTCTCTTATCTCTGGGGAGACTTTCTACCCCAGGCACAGGGATGTCATTGTCTTGCACCCTGCTCTTTGTGGGTGCCCCCAGAACAATGCGGCCTGGCTGACATGGACCCCGGGAGTTTGCTTGTGCTAGAGCTGGAATGACCAGCATGCTGGCCTTGGTGCAGAGAATGCAGCTGGGGAAGGCTGGGTGCAGAATCAAGGGACAAGAGCCAATGTGGAGGCTGAGGCAGGAATGTCCATTTTCAGAACAGGGGATGCATTGACTCAAGGCATCTAGGAGACAGCCAGTCTCTGTAGAGCCCATGGTTAGGCCAGCTTCATGGGCATGTGACCTGTGCAGCCACATGGGACCCCATACTTAGAAGGACCCCTGGTTTGGTTTAATGCTTTGCTGTTGCAATCTTTAAATTCTTAATAATTTTTTAAACAAAGGAACCCACATTTTTATTTTGCACTGGATCCCAGAAATGATGTAGCCAGCTTTGCCCATTTGACAGGGAGTGGAGGCCAAGCTAGACTCTCTCTTTTTAAATATTTTATTTATTGGGGCGCCTGGGTGGCTCAGTCGTTAAGCGTCTGCCTTCGGTTCCGGTCATGATCCCAGGGTCCTGGGATGGAGCCCCGCATCAGGCTCCCTGCTCCTCGGGAAGCCTGCTTCTCCCTCTCCTACTCCCCCTGCTTGTGTTCCCTCTCTCACTGTCTCTCTCTGTCAAATAAATAAATAAAATTAAAAAAAAAAGATTTTATTTATTTATTTATTTGAGAGAGAGACAGAGAGGAGCAGAGGGAGGACAAGCGGACTCCACCCTGAGCTCAGAGCCTGACCGATGTGGGGGCTCGATCCCATGACCTGAGCTGAAATCAAGAGTCGGACGCTTAACCGACTGAGCCACCCAGGCGCCCCTCTTATATCAATAAATATTCTTAAAATAGTAAGAAAAAAAGTGTCTTGAGAGGGAAAAACGAGGTGTGAAGTGGGACCACTAAAGAAGGATAGATAGAGGCAAAAGAGTTTCAGGCCCATGATAGGGCTTGAAGGGGAGCAGCCTGGACCAAGGGAAGGAAATTGGGTGTGAGAAGCCTTTGACAAGGAGGTAGCAGCTATGGCATCCTCTTTGATGGGTGATGGTGGGGTGACCGGAGGTGTTGGAGAGCTGTGAGTTGCCAAATGAACCTCTCGATAAAGGTTATAGAGGTGACTTTGGCTGCACTAAACAGAAATGGATGAGTTGGGGAATTACCTACAGGGGGAAGAGGGATGGGGCCTAATGTGGGATTTCCCGGGGATTGGGAGGTTGCAGGCAGTGTATACAGCAGACAGAGTACAAGCTTTGGAGTTCGGGCAGCATTCGAGTGTCAGATTCACTGTATTCTGTGCTGACCATAACCTTGATTTCTCTCCTATGAAACAGAAATGATCCTGACAACATGTACCTGGCAGGGTTTGGGGGAGGATTTGATGAGGTGATGTAAGTAAAGCATTGGACCCAGTACCTGGCACAGACCCAGAGCCCCAGAATGTTCCCCCTTCAATTAATTCTGTGGTTTGAGGAACTAAAGTGGCAAGAAATCATTTGCATATATAAAGAGCCATTCTTTCAAGTATTTCCCTCCCAGCTTTCTGGGAGAGCCACTAGGAGCCAGGATTCTGAGCTCCAGCCCGCAAAGGCCTGAGCTGAGCCAACCGGGAAGGGAGAGGAGCTGGCTGCAGCCAAAGCACTGGGCAGCAAGACAGAGGAGGAGGACTCAGGGCTTTGACTCGCAAGCTGCCGCCAGCGAGGCTGATTTTGGGTCAACCTGGCAAGGGGTCCTACTTTGGGAACTCTAGGAAAGAAGTACTCTGTGAATGCTTATCCCAGTTTTCCACATTTCTCGCACCCCCTGGCCCTTTCTGCACACCCCCTTCAGCTTTGGGGAGTGTGGCAATGATTGACGAACCCTCCTGCTGCGCGCGCCCGCGCGCGTGCACCCCCCCCACACCCCCACCCCATGGGTACAGATGTGCTGGGCAGCAGCTGTACCATGCAACCTACACCTGTTGCCTAGATCAGCTGCTGTAACTCTACTCCTGGGAAAGGAGGCCAGGTGCCCCGGCTTGCAGAACTCCTCCTTTTGGCAGGTGGAAAGGACAGCCTCTGGCTGTCACAGCAGTTCGCTCCAGGAGGCTGCTTGGAAAGTGCCAGGGCCCTGGGAATCTCAGCTACAGACTGGGAACCCTTTCCAGCCCAGAGTTGCTCCCAGCTGTATCGCTGTCCCACACGCCCCGGCTGGTTCTCTGACTACTCCCACCCCTACCACACTGGGGTGGGGGAGACAGAGGAGCAAGGGGAGAGACAGACACCTCCCATGGGATCCATCCCTCTGTCAGCAGCAATGTAGAAGCTGAGCAGCAATGTGGACCAGAGGACTCAAAGAGAGCTAGAGCTGGGGAGAAGACTGGCAGTGGGGCCAAGGATGAGGAAGAGTCTGGAAACGAGAGCAGAACTCGCTCTTGCGTGGCTTGGGCCGCCGAGACGTTCGTTCCGGAGGCTGCAGCCCGGGGAGGCTTCCATTCCACACTGAGCATGCGTGGAGGCGTGGCCTGGGCAGGCACCGTGGGAGCGCGGCGCAAGCGCTGGTCTAAGCCGTGGGAGAGCGAAGCAAGCGACCCTCCCGGAGCGCCTGGGTGCTGAGCGAATCCAGAAATCCCAGGGAGCTGAGGAAATTTCAACAGGGCAAAGCCGAGACACACGTCCTCTGACATCCAGATCCACACAATGCATGGCCCGTGCCAAGACACAGAAAAGCCTGGTAGAAAACCAGATGGTGACTTGGCGTTGCAGATGTCTGGATGTGTGTACACCCACACCCACTTCGGCCTTTGAATGAACATACCTTCCATCTCCCCATGCTACTCCACATTCAGGAAAAGGAATCTTGAGCCGGCGATGCTCAGAGTGATGCCAAGGCCTTACCAGGAAGGTATTCTCCAGTTCCCCATCGGCCCTGGAGGTGCCAGGAGAAACAGCCCATGTGGCAAGCGGCTCCAGGCCAGATGTGAGACACTGCTGACCCCTGCTGGCGGGTTTCTCTCTGCAGCAACCCGGGAAAGCCCCAGGGAGAATGGAGTACTGGAAAAAGCTTGCAATCCGTCTGGGAGGGGTAGGAAGAAGTAACCCAGCGAAGAATCTCCTCATCTGGAGCTCCTCTGATGAGACCCAGAAGAAGTTAGAGTAAAACCCAGACTGAATTTCTGGGAGGAGTGAGACAGACTAGTGCGTCCTTTCAGCCCCTGTGACCTGGAAGAACTCCCTGCTGCGGAGCTCTGCGAACCTAAATTGGGAAATCATTAGCAACACTCCATTAGCCAAATTAAACCACTCAACCAAAAAAAATAAAAATAAAGAAGAAGAAGAAGAAGAAAAACCTCTCCTCCGTCTCTCTCCTTTCTTATTGCAGTGCAGAGCCTTCCTGAACTTATAGCTTAATTTATTGTGAGTCTGACATTTCCCCCTTAAGACCTGGGGCTAACATGTGATAATCATGGCTTTATGTCTTACTTTCCGTGGAAAGAGGTTGTTCTTAACACTCTTTGGAAAGCCACAGTTAAGAAAGCTGACATCTAGGGTATTTGCATCTGTGGTTAGTTATTTTAAAAATCTTTTTCTACACCCAAGGTATGAAATTCAAGTCTTCCAGAATCTTTACTGGAATAGGAACAGGGACCAAAGGAGCACTAGCACTCTGATAATTCCAACAGAATTAGTATGGAAGCCCCAAGAAGTGAAGTCACTCATTGTTAAACTCCTTCCTCTACCCTGCGCCCGTTTCTAGCAACAGACCTGGTGCATAGGGTATGTGTACTCCTTGTCTCTCTAAAACCCATCACCAGCAAGCCTCCACTCTGAACACAGTGCCAAAACTGCTCCAGCAAAGGTAATCATTGGCTTCAGAAGCCAAATCTAATATGCATTTTCTTTCTTTTCTTTTTTTTTTTTTTTTAAGATTTATTTATTTGAGAGAGAGAGCTCCTTCAAGAGAAAACACAAGTGGAGGGAAGGGCGGGGGAGAGACTCCTCAAACAGACTCCCCACTGATCAGTAGCTGGAGGTGGGGCTGGATCCCAGGACCCATGAGAGCATGATCTGAAACCAAGAGTCAGACACTCAACCAACTGAGCAACCCAGACTCCCCTAATGTGTGGTGTTTTTTATTTTTTTAAGATTTTATTTATTTATTTGACAGAGAGAGGGAACACAAGCAGGGGGAGTGGGAGGGAGAGAAGCAGGCTCCCACTGAGCAGGGAGCCCAGGGAGCCCGAAGCGGGGCTTGATCCCAGGTCCCCAGGATCCTGACCTGAGCCTATCGACTGAGCCACCCAGGTGCCCCCATTTTCCAGTTTTCATGTTGCTTGACCTCTATAGCACCTGAAATCTTAACCACTCATTCATTATTTATTCAAAATTTTATTATGAAATATTTTAGACATGCCAAAGGTATAGGAAATAATTTAACAAACATACCTGTTGTATTAGTCAAGGTTCTCCAGAGAAACAGTACCAATAGAATGTTTGTTTATTTATTTATTCATGTATTCATTCATCTGTAGGGAACTGGCTCAGGCAATTATGGAAGCTGACAAGTCCCAAGATCTGCAGAGTGGGTTGGCAAGCTGGAGACCCAGGAGAGCCAATGACTTAGTTCCAATCTAAGTTTGAGGGCTTGAGAACCAGGTGAGCTGATGGTATACTAGTCCGGAGGCCAGTAGGCTGGAGACCCAGGAAGAAGCTGATGTCCCAGTTCAAAGGCAGTCAGGCAGTATGAATGCTTTTTTATTCCACGGAGGGTCAATTGATTGGCTGAGGCCCACCTACATTAGGGAGGGCAATTGGATTTATGCAGTCCACCGATGTAAATGTTAATCTCATCCAAAAGCACCCTCACGGAAACACCCAGAATAATTTGGGCCAAATATCTGGGCAGCCCATGGTCCAGTCAAACTGACATATAAAATTTAGCCATCACACCTATAAACACCTATAGTTTGAGAAATAAAGCAGTACAAATATAGTTTAAGCTCCTCCTCCCCCTGCCCCGCCCAGGGAAATACTATTCTGAACCTGCTGTTAATCATTTCCATGTATATCTTTATACTTTTACTACACTATACACTATATATGCATTGCATATTTTAACTATTTGAATGGACTCATACTGCATATAAAATTTTTCTAGAACTTTCCTTTTGATTCAACATTCCATTTGTAAGGTTCATTAATGTTGATTCACGTAGCTTTAGTTTACTCATTTCCACTGCTGTATAACATTTCATTTACAACTATATTACAACTTAGGGATTCTCTTGTTTCCAGTTTCTGCTACTATAACACAGTCTTACTACTATGGAAATTCTCCTACACATCTTATTGTGTACATTTGAATTTCTTCAGGAGTCTACCCACATGGTTGATGGTCTGGATATCTTTAACTTTACCATACCACATTTATGCCAATACCTGGATCATCAGATCTTTTTTTTGGACAACCAGATAGATGTGAGATTATAGAACACTGTGATTTTAATTTGCATTTTACCAACCACTAACAAAGTTGAGCACCTTTTCATATGTTTATTGGTCATTAGGATTGCCTTCTGGGATGCCTGGGGTGGCTCAGTCGGTTAAGCGTCTGCCTTCAGCTCAGGTCACAATCCCAGGGTCCTGGAATCGAGTCCCGCATCGGGCTCCTTGCTCAGCAGGCAGCCTGCTTCTCCCTCTGCCTCAGCCTCTCCCCCTGCTTGTGCTCTCTCTCTCTCTCTGACAAATAGATAAATAAAATCTTAAAAAAAAAAAAAAGGAGGGGTGCCTGGGTGGCTCAGTCGGTTGGGCGTCTGCTTTCGGCTCAGGTCATGATCCCAGGGTCCTGGGATCGAGCCCCGCATCGGGCTCCCTGCTCGGCGGGGAGCCTGCTTCTTCCTCTACCTCTGCCTGTCACTCTACTTGTGCTCTCTATCTCTCTGTCAAATAAATAAATAAATAAAACCTTAAAAAAAATTTCACGTTAAAAAAAAAAAAGGATTGCCTTCTATTTATTCTTATCTCTAACCTTTTCTCAGTTGTATTGTTAATCTTTTTTTCCCCTTGATTTGTAATAATTCTTTATATATTGTGGCGAACAATCCCTTTTCAGTTATATTCTTTTCATTTATCTTTTTCAAGTCTGTGGCTTTTCTCTATCACTACCTTATAGTAGCTCTCTTGAGGTATAATTTACTTATTATAAAATTCACACATTTTAAATGTACAGCTCAATGATTTTTAGTAAATTTAAAGAGTTGTGTAACTATCACCACAGTCCAGTCTTCGGACATTTCCAACACCCAAAAGCAATCCCTGTAACCCACGTGCGATCAAGCCCAGTTCCTGTTTGCAGCCACAGACAACCACTAATGTGCTTTCTGCCTCCATAGTTTTGCCGTTTTGGGACATTTCACATAAATAGAATCATATAATATATGGTTGTTTGCATCTGTCTCTTTTCACTTAGAATGTTTTTAAAGTTCATTCATGGGGCACCTGGGTGGCTCAGTTGGTTGAGTGTCTGCCTTCGGCTCAGGTCATGATCTCAGGGTGCTCCCATTGAGTCCCGCATTGGGCTCCCTGCTCAGCGGGGAGGCTGCTTCTCCCCCTCCCTCTGCTCCTCCCCCTGCTCATGCTCTCTCTGTCTCTCTCTCAAATAAATAAATAAAATCTTTTAAAAAAAATAAAGTTCAGGGCGCCTGGGTGGCTCAGATGGTTAAGCGTCTGCCTTCGACTCAGGTCATGATCCCGGAGTCCTGGGATCGAGTCCCGCATCGGGCTCCCGGCTCTGCGGGAAGTCTGCTTCTCCCTCTGCCTCTCTCTCTCTCTCTCTCTCATGAATAAGTAAATAAAATCTTTAAAAAAAAATAAAATAAAATAAAAAATAAAGTTCATTCATATTTTAGTATATGTCAGTAGTTCATTTCTTTTTACTGTTGAATAGTATTTCATCGTATGAATATAGCACATTTTGTTTATTTCCCAGTTAATGGGGATCTGGCTTATACTCTATCTGATGAAAAACAGCTCTCATAATTATCATTGCTCCCACTGTGTAATGCATCTTTTTTCTCCCTTTATGGTTGGTTTTAATATTTTTCTCTTTCTCTTTGGTTTCCAGTAATTTGATGTGCCAAGTGTGTTTTCTTTGTATTTACCCTGCTTGTATCTTGTTAAACCTCTTGGACCTGTGAAGAATTATTTTCAGCCACTGTTTCTTTAAATATTTTGTTCTACCCCACTGTTTCTTTCCTCTCTTTATGGAACTCCAATCCTACGTATATGAGACTCCTGGCTATTGTTCTACAGCACGTGAATGCTCTTAATGATTGTCAAACATTTTTTCTTACTTTGCTTTAATTCAGATAATTTCAATTGGCCTGTATTCAAATCACTAATTTCTTCTTTTGCAGTGTCCAATTTGTTGTTAAGTCCCTCTAGGACATTTTTATTTTCAGATATTATATTTTTCAATTCTACAGTTTGCATTTAGCTCTTTTTTAGAATTTCTGTTTCTCTTGAAATAACCTACTTCTTGGCTCATTATATTTGTTTTTTCTTTTAAATTCTTCAACACATGGATAACAGTCATTTTAAAGTCATTGTCTGCTAATTCCCATAACTAGATCATCTGAGGGTCTGGTTTTCTTATGGCTATGGGTCACAGTTTTCTCCTTTATATGTTACATAAAATTTGCCTGTACTCTGTAACTTTTGTATAAAATAGCAGTGGAAACTTAAACTTAACATTTTTGTCTTGTTTTGTCCATTTTCCAGGGACTGCAAGCTCTGTCCTCTGTTTGGTGGTTAAGGGGCACAAACATTTAGGATCATCACATCCTCTTGATGAAGCGATCCTTTTGTCTTTTTGAAATGAATCTATCTCTGGTAAACTCTTTGCTCTGAAATAAATTTTGTCTGGTATTAATATAGCAACTCTAACTTTATTTAATTAGTGTTATCATAGTATATTCTTTCCTATCCTTTTATTAATGTCTTTATATTTAAAGTTCATTTCTTGTAGGTAACAGATACTTGAGTCTTCCTTTTTTTGGTAAGATTTATTTATTTATTTGAGAGAGAGCATGTGCACGTGCATGAGCAGGGGGAGAAGCAGGAGAGGGAGATAGGCAGACTTCCCGCTAAGAAGGGAGCCCGATGTGGGGCTCCATCCCAGGACCCCACGATCATGACCTGAGCCGAAGGCAGATGCTTAACTGACTGAGCCACCCAGGTGTCCCTAAATGAGGTGTTTAGACCATTTAGATTTAATGTGATTACTGATATGGGTAGGTCATGGAATATGCATGGAGATGGAAGCCAAAGTCTCCTTCTCCTTCAGGTCTCAGGGCCCACACAGGGCCCAGTAGGGACATGAACAAACTGCCTACTTCCCAAACTTCCTACTTCTGGTTCCCAAGACAGCCAAGCTTGAATCTCGCCATTTCTGGCTCATTCAGCCTTTAAACTAGGCTCACCCATCTTTCCCTATAAGGCTGGTGGTTGACACAGGTTCTGAGCATTTGGGCCCTAGTCCCACCAAGGGCTTTGGGCCCTCAGGCTCTCCTGGGGTCCTTGATCTCACTCCCTATTCATCTCAGCGTCCACCTGCTTTATAACCATAGGGCTGTATTTTATCTCTGACCTAGCTCTTGTTCCTAGTCTGCTCCCTGCATCCGTGTTACAACAAAACTGAGCTCCCACGTGAATGTGTGTACATCTTATCTCTCAGGCCATACAACAGCTGCTTGTTAATTGTTACTGCCCTGTTTGGGCCCTGCCGACCGTGGCTCTCACTCAGCTTGGACACTGCCTCTGGGTATTCCTGGCCACTTGCTGTGGTGACACCAGACCATTCTTCCCCCTCTAAGAATTAGTCTTGGCAGAACCTCACATGATGGGCTCCCTCCATGACCATGACTCCACTGTCTTGGTCAACTGGGGCTGACCATCCATCTCAGCCTCCTCTCACCCCCTTGGGAGTTCAGTATGCATCTCCCTCTTACTCAGAGTCTCCCCTTTGGAGAAATAAGTTTCATAATTCTTTAAAAAAAATTTTTTTTTAATTTATTTGACAGAGAGAGAGACAGCGAGAACAGGAACACAAGCAGGGGGAGTAGGAGAGGGGGAAGCAGGCTTCCCGTGGAGCAGGGAGCCCGATGCAGGGCTCGATCCCAGGACCCCGGGATCATGACCTGAACCGAAGGCAGATGCCCAACAACTGATCCACCCAGGCGCCCGAGTTTCCTAATTCTTAGTAAAGATGTTTCAGTGAATATTTCTAAAGTCTCATGTTTTCGCTTAGCAATGCCCACACTGAGAAAATGGCCTGCTGTCTTAGAAAAATGCATCTCCTGAGATACCATCAATGCAGGTAGCCACCTGGAATGACCTTCCTGCTTGTGGCAAATTGTACTTTCCAAAAAGGGCTGCAATAATATTTCCTATCCTGCATGCTCTTCCCGAACCTTGCCACTCACACATCAAGAGGTGGGGGTCCATGTCCCCTTGCCTGGAAAATGGGTGGGGCTTTGTGACCGTCTCAATTAGTAGAGAACAGGGGAAGTTCTGCTCTGTGCCTTCTGAGGTTAGGTTACAGAAGGCAAGATAACTTCCTCCAGGCTCCCTCTTGGGAGGTGTGCCTTTTTTTTTTTTTTTTAAGATTTTATTTATTTATTTTTGAGAGAGAGCACGAGCGGGGGGAAGGGGCAGAGGGAGAGGGAGAAGCAGACTCCCCGCTGAGCAGGAACCCTGATGCGGGGCTTGTTCCCAAAGGCAGCCACTTAACCGACTGAGTCACCCAGGTGCCCTGGGATGCTTGCCTTTGTAACCCAGCTGCCATGCTCTGAGGGAATCCTGGCCTCCTGGATAGCCCACATGTAGGGGTTCCGGCTAACAGTTCTCCCAGCCGACAGCCAGCATCAGCTGCCAGCCATGTGAGTAAGGAAGTCTCCATGATGACTCTAGCCAGCTATCATCTGATCGCAATCACATGAGAGATCCTGAGCAAGAACTATCTAGATCTAGCCAAGCTCAGTAAAATCCAGAGCCATGAGAGATAAAAATGACTTGTTTTAGCCTACTAAGTTTGGGGTGATTTGCTACACAGCAATAGATAACCAGAACACTGCCCATCTCCACACGTCAAATGCCTCACCCATTTATGGCTGAGCCCATCACCGTATGTTCAGCTCCTGTAAAGCTTTCCCTGACTCCTGCAGTAGGATCTCCCCCTCCTGAGCTCCCAATGCTCTTTGTCTATGCCAGTCTCCCATAACACATCCAGGTGCTCACCCATCTCCCCTCTTCCTGTCAAGTCCTGGTTCATCTACTCCTGCACCTAGGCCAACACTTGCCTTGTTTTGGGTGCTCACATCTCTGTCTGGATGGATGATGGGGAAATGTATCTGGGAGAGTGAACATTTGCCAATGGAGAGAAATGCCCCGAGTTGCAAATTAGCTTCCTGTACCTTCATAAGGCCTTTTTCTTTGACTGGTGTCTCAGGATATTTTTGGTTTCTCTACTAGGAACCTAAGATGTCTTGAGGGAGAGGCAGAAGAATTTAAGTATCGGGAGATCCTGGTGAAAAAAGGATTGTCTAAGTCAGGGTTTTGTTTTTGGTTTTTTTGTGAGTAGGCTCCATGCCCAACATGGGACTTGAACTCGCAATCCTGAGCTGAAGAGTCACATGCTCTACCAACTAACCCAACCAGGCACCCTTAAGTTGGGAGTTTTCTTTCTTTCTTTTTCTTTTTTTTAAAAGATTTTATTTATTAATTGACAGAGAGAGAGCAGCAGAGGAAGAAAGAGAAGCAGACTCCCTGCTGAGCAGGGAGCCTGATGGGAGACTTGACTTGATCCTAGGACCCTGGGATCATGACCCAAGCCGAAGGCAGACACTTAACGAACTGAGCTGCCCAGGTGCCCAAGTTGGGAGTTTTCTTAAGGTTACTGACTAAAGGGCCACTTAGGCTACAAGGGCCCCTAAGAAGTGTCTTTCACAAATTTACCAGCAGATGGCAGCCTTGCTCCTGGTTCTTACCTTGCAAACGATGAAGTGAATTTATTGCTTTCATAAAATATTAATGAAGCTTTTGCTCCGTGTAAGGCACTGTGTGAGCTACAAAGGAGGGTAAGCTGCAATCCCTTCCCTCTGAGACCTTACCGTCTAGTAAACTCTATGTCTCTTGAGCTTGTCTTTAGATTGATAACTCCAAAAGTCAGCCAATCCTTTCTTCTCAGAGTCTAATTTCATACAATCGGCCCTGATGGAACAGAGGGGTTAAAGGTATTGCCTAAGGTCTGGTTATTTCCAATCTACTTCACTGCCTTAAAACATTGCCGTCTGGCCAGATGATCACAGAGAAGGTTGGAGCTGCAAAGGTGGTGTCCTAGGCAGGAAACAGGGAGGCAGGTTTTATTTATTTTTAATTTTTTAAAGATTTTATTTATTTGAGAGAGAGAGAGAGAGAGAGCATGAGCTGGGGGAGAGGCAGATGGAGAGGGAGAGGCAAACTCTCCACTGAGCCGGGAGCCCGACGTGGGGCTCCATCCCAGGACCCTGGGACCATGACCTGAGCCGAAGGCAGCCGCTTAGCCGACTGCGTCACCCAAGCGCCCCTGAAAACAGGTTTTAAAGCAAGAGGGAAACAAAACTGGTCGGGAACAAAAGACAGCTGGAGTGATTGGAGCTAAGTCTTTCAGAGAAACTTCTCCTGAGCCTTCAGCCCAGGCCTTGGCTACACTGCTCCCTACAGCCTGTCAGGCTCAGAATAGCAGGAGTCTGCACAGCCAGCTCCGGGGAGTCCGGGTGGGGGGAACCCCCCCCCCCCCAGCCATTCCCTTTTCCCTCCCAGCCCCTCCTGTTTGTCCCTGCCCGCACTCTGGCTCTGAGAGCTCCCCACAAGTCAGTGAGTGGGAGCAGAGGCTGCGGGGGGAGCAGGAGGGGAAGTGGCCCTGCAGAGCTATCAGGCTGAGGGGACAGGAAGGGGAAGTGGTCATTTTTAAAGTTGTTCAGCCTGTTCCACACATACTCTTTTGAGGATCTGACCCTGAGCCTCCCCTGAAGGAGTTTCTGAATCACCTTTTAAGCTCCCCTGGAACATTCTTTGTGCTTCACAGTGTTCATGTCAGCTTGAAAATCAAAACAAATTTCCTAATCCAGGGCCCTTTGTAGTATCCCCTCTGATTCTTTCCAGATGGATTTCCCTTTTTCTTGCCTCCCCGCATTTTATCTTCATGACATTCACTTGCAGATATTTTGGTCTTTCTTTTGCTTTTGGCCATCAGGCTCATTTCTCCTGCAAACCCTGAGGGATTCTAAGGGCTCCTCCTTGGGAAATGTGACTATAGAGACCAAGAGCCCAGCTCAGGAGTCCAGCCCATTCCAGAGCACTCCCCCTCCATAAGTAATCGCTGTGCCCAATGTGGGGCTCGAACTCATGACCCCGAGATCAAGAGTCCCAAGCTCTACTGACTGAGTCAGCCACGTGCCCCACCACAGCCCCCCCTTTTGACTTGCCTTGTCACAACCTCAGAAGTGCAGATCCAGATCCAACAAGATCCAGAGAGATCCAGAGCTGCAAAGAGCCTGAGAGATGATCCATTCCCCGCACTGGGTCCCCTCATAGTCCCAGGGGTCCACAGAGGGCTGCCAGGGGCTCCTGGAGCTACACCATTGACAACGACACACTTCTCAAGGACCTCCCTTTCTTTCAACCATCATTTTCAGCAGTATCTTTTAATGAAGACAGGCAGGGGTGCCTGGGTGGCTCAGTTGGTTAAGCATCTGACTCTTGATCTCAGCTCAGATCTTGATCAGGGTCATGAGTTCAAGCCCTGCAGTGTGAGCCTACTTTAAATAATAAATACATACATATATAAAATGTAGAACACAAGGATGTGTGAAGGAGAATGCAAATGTAAATAAACTTTTACAAGAAAACCTCAGACTTCAGAGATGGAGGAGGGGGCTGGTGCTGCCACCATCCCCGAGTTCCTCCAGAGGGATGTGTCCACCCCTCTCTGCTCTCAGGGGGATCTTAGGGGAAACTTCTGAGAGCATATGGGGTAGTCTGACCCCTCATGTCACGTGGGAAGAAAACTGATCTAGGTTATAGTCACAGCCCCTTAACTTGGTTGCTGCTCTGAGGCTTGGTTACCTCGCATGCAAAAGAGGGGCTAAAATAGTCCTCATGTCTTCAGTTCTGGTGAAGATTAAGGAAGATGATGGTGTCAAGTGTCTGACATGCAGTTGGTGCTCAATAATTAGTTATTCAGATTAGTTTTAATGATTGAAGGCAGAGCTGAGATTCAAAGGGCAAGGCTAGCCCTGGATCCTCTAAATTATAGTGATCTAACTAAGCAGCCTTGCTTTTCTTTGGGTTCCACTGCAGCTAGGAGATGGCTTTGAAGTCCCCCTGGGAAGTATGAAAGGCAACGCTTGTTGAAAAATATTTTAATCTGTGCCCTGAAGTCTTTACTCCTTGAATCTTTCTATTCCCCAAATTCATTTCTTTAGCACTGCACAGAATCCTCAACCCCTCCAAGAAGGACTCTCGGGAACCAGTCTCACATTTTCTGGGGTATGGGAAAGGGGAAGGAGTACTATAACTTCAACCTACCAACCCTGGCCTTTCTTGAACCTTCTATGCATTTTCTCTCCTGGGTGTCTCCGCGCCACTCCAGTCTCCCCTGGCCTCGCAGAAAGGAGGCCCAGCCTGGGTATGTCATGGAACCCTCCTCCTTGAAACTCTCTCTCCCTTGGCCTCCATGTCGTGGGTCCTCTTCCTACATCTCTGATTATTCCTGGGAATGATTTCCTTTGTGGGCTCTCAGTCACCATCAACTGTGTGTGTCCCTGGTGTCCTGAACCTGCTCTTGTTCTCAAGCTCTTTCCAGACTGAAGACCCTCACATCTCCATCTCAAACCCTGGTCTCTCTTCTGCCCTTGGTGTCCAGCTGCCTAACGGACACTTCTGCTTGGATGTTCCTCAAGCATCTCAAATCCAACCAATCTGAAACGGAATTCACTACCCCTCCCTGCCCCTCACCCCACAGCTCCACCTAAATTAATTATCTTAGTGAGTTGTCCAACCCAGAAGCCAAGAGCCATCCCTGACTCCTCCCTCCCTTTCTGCTGTACTCTGGATCCCACCTCCAGAAACCAATTGGTCACCAAGTCTAGCAGATTCTGTGTCCTCAACAACTCTTAAATCCAACACCTACTTTTCAGCCCCAGGGCTACTGCCTGCCATCATCTCTTTCCTGGGCTCCTGGGATCATCTCCTAATGGGCCCCCCTGGCTCGTGTCTTACCTCCTTCTCATCTAGCCTTCATAGGGACTCAGCATCTTCTTAAATACTTTTGAACTGACCATGTCATTTCCCTATTTAAGATCCTTTAAGGCTCCCATTGCCCTCAGGACAGTCCACCCTCCTTCAAATGGTTGACAATGGCTGCCATGTTCTTCTGGTCCCTGCCTGCCGGCCAGCCCCAACCCTCATAGGACTTGGTCTTTCATCCTAGGTGTCAGCTCTGCGGATGAACTTGCAGTTCCCCGGGTAACAATGTTCCCTGGGTAACAGGATCTTGCCCCTTCTCCTTGCTTCCTGGCCAACTCTCACTCATCTTTCATTCCTATCTCACTTTCTCTAAGAAAACTTTCTTGACCCTGTACCCTCTTCCATGGAAAAGAGAATTAAGCATTCATTCTTTGTCTGCTCACTGTCCTCTATACCCCTTCCCTCATGCCTCTGAAAGACATAGGGGCCCTGATATTGGTTTACCCACTAGATTATAAACTCCTTGAGGTCAGGATCCAAGTCATATTCTTTCCCATATTCCCAGCACCTCTAGTACATGACCAGCACAGAGTAGGACCTTAATAAATGTCTGCTGATGAATGGATGGATGAATAGACAGACTGATAGAGGGATGGATGGACAAATGAGAAATCTGTGGCCCAGCTTGGATCTCTAAGCTCTCTGGGATGGTGGGCAGATCTAAGTCAACCACATTCCCTCACTTTTAGCCTCTGTCTCACACTCATGTCCTCTTCACCCGGGATCAATGAGAAAAAGAAATACTTTGCGCAAGAAGGGAGTGAGAAGATGTGACATCAGGATGCAGATGAGGGAGGAAAGAGGAGAAGTTGTCAGAGAAGGCAGCAGAGGAATTTGGAAGTTGGAGGAGCCCTCCTGCTTGCCCATAGTCTGCCCTACTTCATCCCCAGTGGCTAGGTTCCAATCCTGGGACACTGGGGGCTAGAGTGCACAGAGAGCAGGTGAAGATACTGAAATGTTTAGACATTTTTGAGAGTCCAGAGAAGCAACCAAGCCCCTGTGTGTGCCAGATCTCCTTCTAGAACCCTCAGCAGAGAATCTCTCGGTGATGAGCTCTGTATTATCTCTGCAGCGGTGGGCGGAGCCAGTCAGGGCACAGTTACCTAACTGAGGTCAGCCAGAATGAGTATCTCCGCCCTAAGAATTTCAGCTAGTGTGATGTCCTAAGTGTTGATGGTGTTTACTGGCCTTTTGTGTGATTTCAACATCGGGCTCATGCCTGTTTGCACGGTTGATGACCCCAGAACACCTTTGATTCACCTCAGTCCTAAAGTCCTGCCTGATTTCCTGAGTCTTCTTTATCTGCAAATGAGCTATCCAACCCAAGCCCAAATGATTGGCAGCATACAGGGAGGGCGACAACCAAAAGGTGTGAAGTTCTGGAAAAGCAACAGACAAAGCAGGGCCTACCTGGCTTCCTTTATCTCCAGCTCTGCCTCAACAGCTCCTAAGACATGTGCCCTGACACGGTCTGTGGGTGAACGTGCAGGGTGACCATACATCTTGGTTGGCCTGGGACAGTTCTATTGCCTTAGGGTAATTATGAAGACCATCACTATACTGTTCACTATCAAAAGCATTCCAGTTTGGATGACACATTTTATATCCACTCTATTTACAAGGTGCGTTAAGATCCTCTGGAAGAAATCCAAGCATGACTGTTGTTACCACTCTCTCTTTCTGGCGCAGGTTCTCATGTTGTTACCAGGGAGATCCACCAATGGCCCCAGGGCTACAGAAAGGACAAACCCAGGTCAAAGAAGAAAATGCAGGGGTTCCTGGGTGGCTCAGTTGGTTAAGTGACTGCCTTCCTCAGGTCATGATCCTGGAGTCCCAGGATTGAGTCCCACATCGGGCTCCCTGCTCAGCAGGGAGTCTGCTTCTCCCTCTGACCCTCCCCCTTCTCATGCTCTCTCTCTCAAATAAATAAATAAAAATCTATATATATAAAAAAAAGAAGGAAATGCAGGAGTTTGCCTTTTTGTAAAATCTTGGGCAAGACTTCAAAGCTCATCAAAGATCCCAAAGATCTCTCCAGGATCTTGGGAGAGAGGGTAATCCCGTGAGATTGCCACCTTCGGACAGCAAGCCCATGGTCTCTGACACTGATTGTAGTTCTGCAATTTAATGTACCTGCTGATCTATTGCTTGCTCTGTGCAGGAATGGCCAAGAATTCTCCTGGCTTTTCCTTCTACATCTTGGTTGGGTCAGATGAAGATGGCCTGGTGGGGTGCTTGTAGACCTCCCAATCCTGGAGGGCCCTGTTTCTATGAATGGCCTGGCCAAAGGAAAGATGTTTTTTGTGGGAGAAGGTAAGAAAAACCTAGAGAAACACTTCATTTTCTGGATAATAAGACGCTTGATTTTATTCCTAGACGAGAGTTGATTCAGCAATTCTGGGACTTGAAATGAAGCCTGCGAGGGTCTGAGCCCCTGACACCTGTCCAGGCTGGGAGATGTGGCAGCTCCGTGTATAGATAACTCGGGGTGAGGGGTGACCAGCTGCCCAACAAACCCTCCAGGACCTACCCCCAATTAACTGCTATGGGCAGAAGGAGGCTGTAGTACCTCCTGCTTAGGGAACACTCTAGAGCCCAAGAGAGCGGTAGAAAGTTACACACGGGCACCCCCACCAAGCATACACCATCAGTGAAATGTATACCTAAGATCTGAGTATAGTTCATTTCTCAGTGCGAATAATGTCATTCAGCCCTGGACAATAGGAGATAACACCAGCCCTCAGCTCCCCTTTGACTTAGAAATAGAGTGAACAAGCTACAAAAAAACAGAAACTAGAAGATTTTATCTCCCTGAGGCTCTCACTTCTTTGTCGTTCTTCACATTCCTGGGAACATCAGCCTCTCGGATTCTCCATGTTCCTCCAAAACCAAGTCCACAAGTCCCAAACAGAGGGCAGTGCTCCTTGCTAGGGGCAGGGCAGGGCCATGGTGGTGGTGGTGGTGGGGGGGAGTGGGGGTGTGGCAACAGCGTGAGAGCTGGTTCTGCTCCCCACCCTGGGCCTGGGGCCCTTGGTCAGAGCATTGGGTTTCTGGGCTGTTCCTGAGTCCAAGAAAGAGGTGGAGACTCTACCCTGGGTGAAGTAGGAGCTCCGCAGGGTGTGAGCTTCTCTGCCCTCTGCAATGCCCATAACAGGCAGGCAGGAAGGGCTGGGAACTGGGTGAAGGTGCCATACCCATTGCTAACTGCTCCAAGGGCAGCTTTGAGTAGCCTGAGCCTGTGTCTGTCATACTGAAGCTTGGAGCCTAGAGAAAAGCCCCAGGGGAGGCACCCACTTTCCAGAACTGCTGCTTTTGGGGATGGGGCGCTCTCCTTTGGGTAGTAGGGAAGACGTGGGAAAGCTGAGGGGACAAGAGCTGTTGGAGGAAGGAGTTAACAGCTGAGTATCTTTCATATGGTGGGCCACTGCTGAGGGCTTACTGGTCCCATAGGATCTCATTTTATCCCCCACAACATCCCTGTGGATTATACCCCTTTTACAGAGGCAGAGCCTGAAACCCAGAAGGGCAAGGTGTCTAGGTCAAGGCTTCAGCTAGTTAGTGGAAGGGAAAAGATCAGAGCTCAAGCCTGTGTTACTCTGGCGCCCAAATGTGTCCCTTACACCTTGCCACCAGCACATGCGAATGTAAGACTCCACCCCCCCACCCCCCAGCCATGCCTTCATCCTTTTACTGGGGGCCCAAGTTTACCAGGAGTCTGATCTCTCCGCTCACATCTGCAATCTCGTATCTGGCCAGCAGGAAAACCCCGACAGGTCCAGGCACGTGCCCCAGACGCTTCCGCAGCAGCAGTGGGTCCGCATGGGCGCACAGTGGGTCCGCCCGGGCAGAGCCGGCGTCTCCTGCCCACGCATCTGACCGCCCTGGGTCCGGGGGCGGGGGGGTGCAGCGCCGCCGGGCTTCGCGCCATGACATCAGCCCTGGTGTGGTGCAGTGTGCAAAGCCCACTGGTTGGCGTGGCCCGGGACACGCCTTCCCCGGAGCGGAACAAAACGGGGCGCGGGCCGGGCGCACCCAGTCGCCGCTTCCGAGAGCGTTCCCGCCCGCGCCCGCCGCGCAGCCAGCTGCCAGGTGAGTGCGCCCCGGGGCCGCGCGTGCCCGGCCCCTCCGTGCTCCCCCCCGGCCCGGCGCGGCACCCCCGCGGCGCCTGCCCGACTTCCCCGGCCGCCGGGCACGACTGGGGCGCTGCGGGGCGCTGGAAGGAAAAGCGGTGCGGCCAGGCGGCCGTCCCGGGCCGCGGGAGTGGGACAGGCGGCCGCACTTAGCCGGAGCGGCGCTCCCGGCTCGGGGCGTCCTGGCACGAAGGGCTCCTGCGTGCGCCTGACCGGGGGTGGCCCGGCTCCCCCACCGCCTGCAGGTCTGGCAGCGGAACAATCCGCGATTCTGCGCGCCACTGACGCTCATTGTACGCAGGGGGATGAGGGCATCCGTGCCACCCCCTCCCTCACCCTCCTGCACCGGGAGGAGAATGTGCCCGCGGGTGGGGTGGGGAAACATCTGGATGCAGGGCCCAGCCTGGGGCCTCTGTGCCCTGAGCGCAGGTGTCAGTTTTCACTCTTCCTCGAGAACCAGATGGAACAACACTTCACCTGCCCCCACCCACAAGTCTAGGTGCTAGGTGGGGACGATTATGCTCCCCGCTCCCGTCAGTGTTTGGTGGCCTCAGTCTTTGAAGGCTGGGGAGCAAGAAAGGAGCTGGTGTTGGGCAAATTTAAAGTGGCAATAGGTTACGCCACGAACAACCTCGGAGGCAGGTGTCCTATCCACTCACACAGGCTGGGGAGTATCCTGCAGGCTCTTGGTCCCTGCGCTGTTGTGAGCTAACCAGGACCTGGGTCTAGGCTGGGGGCAGTAGCCTGGGCTTGGCCCCTCCCTAGCGGCCTGGGCTCCAGCCACCCACCCCCCTGCTCCATGGGGGTGAACGAGCCCGCAGGGCCTTCCCTCCCTTGGAGGGCTCTGCATTGGGATCCAGTTGCAGTGGCACTGAGGAGATCCATTGGGCGCCGGTAGAAAGCGTGTCATGAAGAGGCAGCTGGGAATCTCCATGAGAGATTGCTTGGAAGGCAGCCTGGCTCAGTCTTGACAGTTGGATCTGCCACTGAATAGACTGGTGACCTTGGACTAGTGAAGTAACTTCTCGGTGCTCAGTTTCCTTTGGGGATGGCGCTTTGGGGATGTATTGCACAGACGTGAAACACAGCAGGGCTCAATGACTGTCTTCTCTCTTGTCCTCCCCCTTCCTTCCCAGAAGCTGAGGAGGCTGCACGTGCTGGCCGTGTCTCAGGCATCTCAGAGTGCAGGTTGGGGGCTTCTCCTGGGATTTGGGGACAGGGGTGCTGAGCTTCCCTAGCTCTCACTCAATAGGTGCCTCCTGATTCTCTAGCCAGGCTCTGACTCAGGAGCCCAGGGTCATCTCCTTCAAGAGAGGCGGTGCTCAGCCCTCGACTGCTCTCAGGCAGTTGTCATCCCATCATTGCTGAGGGCAGCCTTGCACGGCTCACAGCTTCCCAGGGAACGACGCTTTGCCTCAGAGAGGATATCCGGGGTGGGGACAGTTAGACCAGGAAGGAAGTTTATCCTGCAGAGGGTGTGGTGTAGCCTGCACGAGGGGGAGGGGGACACGGCCCAGTACGGAGGGTCTTGGGGGGACGGGATGCAGGGGCGAAGCTCAAGAACAGGCCCGCCAGCTCTGCAGCCAGGTTGCTAATAAAGTGTGGAAAATGGGTGCCACAGCTTTTGGCCTCTGGTCTGCCCCAGTACCTTTCTTCCTGGCCCGAGTGTTTCCTTTTTGAATTGTAAACATCTGCCTCTGGAGCCCGCCAGTCCTCCCTGGAACAGAGTGGTGGCCTGGGAGTGTAGCGTTGACATGTGGAGGGTGGTCAGCAAACATTTGGTGAATGAAAGGGGTAGATACGGGCTTTTAGCTGAGTGGCCCTACTGGACACTCATAAACCTTGCAAATAGTTTTTCCCTGTAAGTAGTACTGAGAACCAGGTGAGGGGGAAAAAAGAGTTTTTATTGACTGTGGACCTCCTGGTGGGGAGAGGAAACTGGGAAGGCTTTTGCGATAGACTGCCGAAGTTTTAAATATTCATGGAAACCCATCTTATGGTGAAAAGTGGGTTTGCTTGAGGACTGAAGAGTCCTGCATTACACATTTTGAGGTGCCAGTGAGGTCTTCTAAACAAAGAGTTGCCAGGGAAAACAAAAGGACCTTTTCTCCAAGTCAACCATCTGCCATTACTTGGGCATATTGGCAAATACCTAGAGAGTCACAAAACTGAACAGTAAGTGTTAGAGTTGGCCTTCCCTTAAGGTAATCATAAGCAGATACTGCACTTACCATGCACCAGAGATGGGCCTAAATCCTTCACGTGTATCATCTAGAACAATCTATGAACAGTCTAATGCTCCCCATTGTACAGATGAAGAAACTGAAGCTCAGGGTGATAAGGAACTTGCCCAGTAGCGCAACTGGTCAGTCGTGGAGGCTCCATTCAAACATAGGCAAACTCCTTCCAAACCCATGCTCAGTGATTGTGTTATTATTTTTCTTTGCTCCTGTATATTTCCGATTTCTGGATCAGTTAGTAAAGAGCTATCTGCCATTTATGAAATACACTTTACAAAGTGCTTTGCTGAGGCTTATAAAGTACTTAAGGAAGACATGGCTTTGCTCTTGTGAACGTGGACAGAACTCGTGACCTCTAGGTTTCCACTCTGCTACATGGCCAGCGAGGAGAGACACCCCCGGATGTTAGGTCCCAGATCCTAGTGGGTATGCTTCCACCAGGTCTGATGCGTGCTTGAATTTCCAGGTCAGGTTTGCAGGAAAGAAAAGAAGCCTGGAAAAGAGACTGCTTGAGAAAACACACACACACACACACATACACACAGCAGCTAGCTGTGGGTAGGGAGGACGGGGAGAGGGGGTGCTAGGTACCAGAGGCTTTGCCTGTGGTTTCCAGTTGTCAGGAATTTCTCTGGTAATGACGTGGCTGGACTACGCAGCTCCTCAGGAATTTGTCTGACGTCGGCATTGAGTAATTCCCATGTATGGTAAAGTGTGTAAATACAGAGGCAGTTAGCATTTCCAGACTCTGGCATTTCCAGCGCTTCCCCAGGGCCAGAAGGCAGTGTCTGCCTCCTCAGTAGTGACAAAGGAGGAAGGAATAGGAGGTTTGCAACTGGAGCATAGGCTCAGCCCCAACCAGGCAAGCAGACCCTCCCTCTCCAGTGTGTTGGGGTTCTTTATGCGGGGATTGTGGTGGGGAGGGAGGGATGGAGCTTCCTGTGAAGTCAGCTGCAAACAACCTGTTTGTATGAGGTCTAAGTGCTAATTTGGTTTTGCTTTTTAAAAATCAATCCAGGAAACATCAGTCAGACCTTTTAGCATGGGACCATAAGTTGTTACCACTCTACATTGACATCATTCCAGAAAAAAACCAAAGAAGCTTGATCTGTTGAGTAGCCTGTGAGACCTTATTATAAGATAGGATTTCTCGTACTAGTTTTGAAATATTTTTTAAAAAATCGTAGACCCTCCCGCTCTTCTACCTTGGTTGACCTTCAGATGTCTGAACTCCCAAGGGTGGAGAGCTCTGCGGGAAAAGGCATTACGAGACAAGCAGGAGGGGACATAGCACCGTACTTGTCAGCTCACAATCATGCAAGGGCCATGGACATAGATGTGGAAAGAGAACACTCCTGCCACAGATTGAGGGCTGAGCTTGAGCGACAGTCAAGTTCTGGGGTACCATGGGGCCTGGAGTGATCATAGTGCAAAGATGCAGCTTAGCCATGCCATGGGCAGGGTTGTGAAGGAATCATGTAGTGGGCTGTGGGAAGCTGGGGACAAATTGGCATTTCTTTATTGACCATCCATCCCTCTCCCCATGACCATTACTTTCAGGGGAAGTCTATTTCCTGGGTTTTCATGTGTCACCTCTAACACATGGGTTCTGAACCCTGATCAGCAGGGCACCCCCTTCCCTCTGTCTCCTTGGCCGCTCTCTTAACGTGGGGGCGTAGAGGAAGAGGCTGAGCTGCAGGGTTGGATGGGATGACAGCCCTCCTGTGTACCTGGCCACGTACCACACAGCTCAGGTAATGTGAGCAGTGCATTTCTAACTAGACAAACACCTGACAGGTCTCTACCAGACCAAGTGGGTGGGGACCTGAGCCCTGAGCCCAGAAGTCGCTTTTTGACCCTAAGGAATAAGAGATTTTGGAATGGGAGAGATGGGATTTTTCCACTGGAGAAATAAAGACAAGGAATGGTTTGTCAAATCAGTGGTTTGACGAGACTTACCTTCAGGCACCTGTGGCCAGTAGTTAAGGATTATACGTCTCTGAAATGGTTCCTTCGGCTTGAAACATGATCACACTGAACCCATCACCTCATCCCGACTTTCATGACATTTGTGAACCTGAGGGCCTGTGCATTTCTCTCCTGCTATGTGAGCGGCCATCTTGAATCCCTCTTCTCAAGATTGAAATCTGGATACAGTTCTTTTTTTTTTTTTAAAGATTTTATTTTATTCATTTGAGAGAGAGAGAATGAAAGACAGAGAGCATGAGAGGGAGGAAAGTCAGAGGGAGAAGCAGACTCCCCGCTGAGCAAGGAGCCCGATGCGGGACTCGATCCAGGGACTCCTGGGTCATGACCTGAGCCGAAGGCAGTCGCTTAACCAACTGAGCCACCCAGGCGCCCCTGGATACAGTTCTTAATGGGACAACTAGATAGGAAGGTGTGGATAGCTTATCAGAAGAAGCCAATCCTTGGCTTCTGGCTTCCAGCTAGCCCTAAAGATCCTGACTTTTTTTTTTTTTTTTAAGATTTAATTAATTAATTTTAGCGGGGAGTGGGGGTGGGGCGAAGGAGAGGGATAGAAACTCAAGCAGATTCTTGCAGGGCTCCATCTCACAACACTGAGACCATGACCTGAGCCGAAACCAAGAGGCAGACGTTTCTAGCCATTCAGCAGAAAATTCAAGCCCTATTCTCTTTTGAGATTAGCAACGTGGTGAAGTAGACCAAACCAGAACACAGACAGCAATTGCCAATGGGAATGTAACTCTCTGAAACCCACCACGTGGAGAATATGATTACAGAAGATAGCAATGCTTCTTGAACACCAAGAGCAATACACAAAAGAACTTGATATAAAGACACAAGCCTCTGCTTGCCTCTCAAGTCGCCCGGTGGCGGGGGTGGGGGAGTGGGGGTGGGGGTGGGGAAGGGACTAAATCCCAAAGAAGGGCAAGTCGCTTGTCTTGTTTGCTGGGCTTACAGATGAGTCAGGAATTCATGGTCCCGATTTGGCATGTTATTTCTCAAGCCTTGCGCCTTCCAGATGTGGACTAGCTGGGAAGGACGGTCAACATCTGGCCCCACAGCTGGTGAGAAGCTTGCCGGGGCCAGCCCTGTCAGTGGTGATCAGCGGATCCGGCCTGGCATCGTGCCGTCACTTCCATACATTCTCATTGCCTCCTCAGAGTGGGGATCTGAGGGAACCAGTGTACGGGCCAACTTAGAGACTAGCAGACTGAAGCTCAGAGAAGAAAGGACGTTGCCCAAGGTCATTCAGCCAGGAATGGATGAATCCAGACCCACTTTCCTCACCACTGAACACTCCCACCTGAACTCGGACCTGGGGAACTTTCCTCCTCAGAGTCTCCCATGGGGTGTCGGACGGTCAGAACTTGAGATGAAGCCAGGTGTCCCTCTAAGTACTCCAGAAACTCTGAGAGACGGGTTTCCTTTTAAGGCAATCGGTTGCCTCCTGATAGCTAGCTAGAATGTGGCTGTTAGAAAGAAGGGGCTGAGCAGGAGGGTGGGGGTGGAGTGAAGAGCGCTCCCTGCCCCTTGTAGGGAAGGAGGTGGCCCGGGCTCCCTCCAGCTGAGACTCTTCCCCACAGGCAGGTCCCCTGGAGGGGTCCTCTTGTGGGCAGAGGGGATGGGGGGCCCATCCACGGGGGCAGCCTGGGACCCTTCCAGTCAGTGAACAGTCACTGTTTTTTATCCCAAGGTGCTGGAGCCCTTGTCCCTTCACTGGGCTCCTGAGAGGAGACCCCCAACGTCATGGCCAGGCTCGAAGGATGGCGCAGCCCAGAGGCATCCCAGGCAGATTTTCCTCACTGGCAGGTCCTTGGGTTTCACCCATTCTCTGCCCATGTTCCTGTTTCCCTGGGGCCCTGCTGGATGTGGGCCCCTGACATGGAGCCAGGGAGAACAAGGAGAGGCCTGTGTGGAGCTGTGGGTCTCCCCCAGGGGGAGAAAGGCTTTGTATCTGGGAACAAAACACTGCTTGGAACTGGCTCCCAACCACAGGGTTAGGGGAACTTTCCTCCCTTAGGGGTATTCCTAGGGGCACGGAGTGTGTCCCTACTAGTTCAGGTGGCTGGAAAGGGAGGGGAGAACCAAGCATTGGCATCTTCTCTGCCTACTGGGTGTAGGCACTCTTATATAGGATGGGGCGACAGACTGACAGTTGGAGTGACAGAGGGCCCAGAAGTGGCTAAACCCGAATCGGAATCCAGTTCTGTTCTTCTCTGAGCCTTGTTTTCCTTATCTGTAGGGTGGGCATATATTCCCCATGTCCAGGTGGGAAGAAAGGGATGATGTCCGTAACCTGGTGCAAAGCAGACATGCAGTCGATGGTAGTCTGTCAGTTGGGGTGCCCTGGCTGCAGGAGTCCCGGTCGTGATGCCTGGTCACCTCCTCAGAGGCAGAAGAGAACCTGAGTGGCTCCAGATGAACACGCCTATTTTTCCAGAAGCTTCCCAAACAGAGCTGCCCTCACACATCACTGCCTGTCCTTCAAGCCGCCCCCACAGGGGAACGGGATGGCCATGGTGGGCCCCTAGAGCTGGGCATGGGAGCGCATCCCCTGAGTCACCCAGTGGAGGGTTGCTGGGGTTCTGCTACACGAAGGGGGAGAAGGGGTGACACTGAGGCCGACAGCAATATACATCACTATTCTCACCGAACTGCCCCGCACAGCGTAGGGTTTTGCAGCCCTGAGCTCTTGTTCGACCAGGCAGCTGGCCCCTGGAATCTTCGGGGCAGAGTGGAGTGAGGGAATGAATGGTGGGATCGGGGATCTGGGAGTTCAGGCCCTGTGGGGGTTATCTGAGGAGGGCAGAGAGAAGTCACGTGCCCTTAGAGAAACCCTACCTGCGGGGGGCGTCAGTGATGTGCCTAAGCCTGAGGAGCTGTGGTCGTTACAGAACCTGCGGAGGGGAGAACTGGCCTTGCACAGTGGTCCGTGGCCGGTCTGGTCCCATGTGGGAGAGGATGATGGGCCCCAGCCCCAGCCGTCCGCCTCCTCGCAGCCTCTCCCAGCTCTGAGCACAGGCACTGACTGAGCACTCCCGGCATGCCAACGCCGCTCTGGGCATCCTGGGAGCGAACCCAGCGATTCAGTCACCAGCCCCGCTTATGGGTGAGGCAGGGTAACAGGAGACAGCGGGGAAAGGAAACTGTGCGGGGGAGAATCTCAAGGTGAGGGGTGTGGTTACTCTCAGGTAGCCGGGAGTCACTGATGGTTTTTGAGCAGGGGTGCCCTCCACAAAAAAGATCTAGCAGCTGCTAGTGGGGATGGAAGAGGAAGGAGATTCCAAAAGCAGCATGACCATAATTGCTGTCTCTCTGGGGATGCATTCAATTGTAAAGTAATGGGCTTAAACCCGTAGAGGGAATTTGTTGGTTTGTTTAACTGGAAAATTCAGAGATAGATTGACCTTTAGGTTTGGCTGAATTTGGTGCCGTGATGATGCATTGCAGACTTAGTTTCTTTTGTTTCTCAGCTCTGTCTTCCCTGCTGTCAGCTTCATCCCGGAACTGCCTGTCTCCCTCGGGACAACAATCTCAGAGCCCTCTCCTCACTGGGGGAAGAGGGACTTGTTTCCAGGAAGTTCTCTCAAAAGATCGGGATGCTTTTTCTTCCAGAGAGCCTAGAACTGCCTTCTCCTATCTTATTGGTCTGAAATATTTAGCTGGCCCATCTTTGAGCCAATAACCTTGGCTGCTTAGGTTAGGTCCAGGCCATGTGCCATGGCTGATAATCGGGTAGTTGCCAAGAAACAGGTGTATATGGCGTGGTGTCCTTTTCCAGGGGGCCGGCAAGGGATGGGCTGCATGAGGGAGAGGTGGGGAGGCTGGGGTAGGGTGGTGCGAAGAAGAATGGAGAGGAGAGAGTCTAAAGGGCTCAGCACTGGTTTCGGGGGTGGGTGGGTAAAAGGGAGCACACAGAAGGGTGCAGCTACGGGAGGGGGAAGAGCCCCTCGACAATCTCAGGAGTGGGATAATTCCTTTGTGATGGAGAGAATGGTTGTGGTACCATGAGCAAAAATGGAAAAGTCGAGAAAAAGAATAAGTTTGAGAAAAGGCAATGAGTTCAGGTCCGTCACGTTGAATCTGAGGAACTTGTGGACCATCCAGGTGGAGATGCTCACTGAAATTAGATGTGTGAGCCTGGGCTCAGGGGAGAGGCCAAGGCCAGAGGGGTATGGAAGTTCTTGACAGAAGGGGGCCAAGGTGGGACCCAAGGGAACCCCAGCTTTTCGGATATGGGAGCAAAGCAGAGGGAGTGAAAATGTGCTTGACAAAACCTTGCTGAAAATCCCCGTGATCGTTGTGATATTCGAGCCCCAGTGCCCGTGAAGAGCAGCACCACCCACACCACTTTCCCACGCGAAACCCTGCTTGTCAGCCCGCACTCACTGACTGTACACCTCTGCTGGGTCCTAGGCTCTGCTGAGATGCCCCGACACAGAACTTGGCCCTGGCTGTGGTTTTCAGTATGAGAGCATCCTTCGTTCATTCCTCAACTACTTCCTGATGGCCTGTAGGAACACCTGTATGCCAGGTGCTGAGCAGGGTGTGGGGACTCCATTGTGAACATGACCTAGACTTTCTTCTTGAGCTCAGGCCTGTGTCCACAGTCAGATGGGAAGCTCTCCAGCAGTGGAAACCATGTCTCCCTCTGTCCTTGACATTGATTCTAGCTGCAGCCACCAGGAAGGTGAGCTCTGGATAACACATCCCTGTTTTCAACATTTCCTGATACAGAAAACTGGTGAGTTTTCTCCTTAGGCTCCTTTGCGTCCTGAGGCAACAGACCCCTCTGGCAAGGTCCCCCTTCATTTCCAGCAGCCCGCATCATCCTATACTCACCACATCCTGAGCTACCTCATCCCCCGTCTTGTACCCACGGTCGCCTGTACCTTGCACAGGACCCCGCCCTCCGTGAACTTCTGTCATCTTCCTCCTTCAGTCACATGTCTGTTGAATGGAGGAGTGAAATGGGAGGAGAGACGCTGACCCCATCAGCCTGAGGGGGTGTCTGTTCTCCAAGTTTCCATGGCATGTACCTGCTGTGTTGGTGCATCAGTACCAACCTGGAGCACGGCCTCTCCCACAGTCTTGGACGCCTGCGTTAATAATAATTAGTGAATGCAGGGGCCCCTGGGTGGCTCAGTCGTTAAGCGTCTGCCTTCGGCTCAGGTCGTGATCCCGGGGTCCTGGGATCGAGTCCCGCATCAGGGTCCCTGCTCAGTGAGGAATCTTCTTCTCCTTCTGCCTCTCCCCCTTCTCGTTCTCTCTCTCTCACTCTCTCTCAAATAAATAAATAAAATCTTAAAAAAAATAAATACATAAATAAAATCTTTAAAAATAACAATAATTAGGGCGCCTGGGTGGCTCAGTTGGTTAAGCGACTGCCTTCGGCTCAGGTCATGATCCTGGAGTCCCGGGATCGAGTCCCGCATCGGGCTCCCTGCTCAGCGGCGAGTCTGCTTCTCCCTCTGACCCTCCTCCCTCTCATGCTCTCTGTCTCTCATTCTCTCTCTCTCGCAAATAAATAAATAAAATCTTTAAAAAAAAATAACAATAATTAGTGAATGCTAACTATAGGCCAGGCACCGTACCATGCCTTTGACATGCCAGACCTCATTTTATCCCCAGAAAAAAATCTTTGAAATAGCTTTGGTTTTTATCCTCATTTTACAGATGCAGAAATCTAGGTTTAGAAAGACAACTACCTTGCCCAAGGCACACAGAGCCAGTGAGTGGGGTTCAGAACTGGACCCAACCTGTCTGGTATCAAGACCTCAACTCAGAACCAATACCTAGAGCATCTCAAAGTTGGTCTCAGGCTGCCCGCTTTGGACTCACCTGGGGTGCTTATTAAAAATCCAGATTCCTGGGCGCCTGGGTGGCTCAGTTGGTTAAGCGACTGCCTTCGGCTCAGGTCATGATCCTGGAGTCCCGGGATCGAGTCCCGCATCGGGCTCCCTGCTCAGTGGAGAGCCTGCTTCTGCCTCTCTCTCTGCCTGCCTCTCTGCCTACTTGTGCTTTCTCTCTGTGTGTCAAATAAATAAATAAAATCTTAAAAAAAAAAAAAAAAATCCAGATTCCTGGGATGCCTGGGTGGCTCAGTCGGTTAAGCGTCTGCCTTCAGCTCAGGTCACGATCCCAGGGTCCTGGGATGCAACCCCGAGTGGGACCGAGCCCCACATCAGGCTCCCTGCTCAGCAGAGAGTCTCCTTCTTCTTCTACCCCTGCCCACTGCTCGCCCTGCTTGAGCTCTTTCTGTCAAATCGATAAATAAAATCTTTAAAAAATATCTAGATTCCTGTACTTCCCCTGGGGTCTGGGGTGGCGCTGGTCAATGTGATTTTGCAGAAGCCCCCCTGCACTCCCAAATTTTTTAAAAAGATTTTATCTATCTATTTGAGAGAGAGAGAATGAGCAGTGGGGAGGGGCAGAGGCAGAGAGAGAGAGAGAAGCAGACTCCCTACTGAGCAGGAAGCCTGATGCCAGGCTCCATCCCAGGACCTGGAGATCATGACCTGAGCCAAAGGCAGATGCTTCACAGACTGAGCCACCCAGGTGCCCCGTGCACTCCCGATTCTAATGGGCTCTAAGGCTGGAGAACTGTGCCCTGTGTGCCTACCCCTTCCCCCCCACCCCACCCCTCACTTAAAAAAATTTCTGCGTTTTTTTTTGGTGAGCTGTATCTTACATATAAAGGAGCATATAATACCTTCATGTATAGTTCAAAGAATAATTGTAAAGTGAGCCCCCATGGGACAACCACCCAGGTTAAGAAAAAATATTGTCAGCGCCTTAGCAGCCCCCTGGAGACCCCCACACAGCTCTGGGCCTTTCCCTGTCTTAGAGGTAACAAGTCTAAGATAATAGCTTGTGATCATCTTCCCTTGCTTTTTCTTTATAACTTTTCCACCCGTGGGTTCATCCCTTGACAATATGAATTTTGTCTGTGAACCTCCCACAGATGATCTGTGTTTTGTGAATTCTAGTGTATCTGCTCTTTTGGCTCAAACAGACCTTGGTGAGATTCATCCCTGTTGATGCACGTAGCAGAGGGTTCAATGTCTTGCTTCCACAGCCTCCTTTGGAGAGCCGGTATCTTATGCTTACTTATATTAGAGTGCCTGGCCCCGGGCTGAAAATACAGCAGTGGCTCAGTGACTGTCTGTTGCTGGCACTGGGGCAGGAAGCCCCCGAGTGGCAGTGTGAGAAGGACGTGGAGAACCATCAGGGGGAAGTGCCCAGCCAGGACTGGGGGCCCCCACAGGTGCCCTGCCTGCCCTCTTGCCATCCTCGGTCTGCCTGTGGTTCTCCCGTCACGGGCAGTCTGGGTCTCCAGCTCCCCGTAAAACTAATTCCCCTGTCTGGGTCCAGTTTCAGGATGCCGAACTGGGGAGGAGGCAAGAAATGTGGGGTGTGCCAGAAGACGGTTTACTTCGCGGAAGAGGTTCAATGCGAAGGCAGTAGCTTCCATAAATCCTGCTTCCTGTGCAGTGAGTATGCGCCCCGGGCCCTGCTGCTGTTGCCGTGGGGACTGGGACGGGGCCTGCCCCCACAGGCTGGGCCTGTCAACACCGCAGGGGACGGGCCCCATGGGATGTAAACAGCCTGACATTTGGCTGGAGCACAGCTGGGGAGGGAAGCACTTACAGGCCTCTTTGTTCCGCTCAGAAGCTGCTTTCTAAGGGGAAGAACTGGCCAGAGCTGGTGGGGGTGGCAGCCGCTCTGGGGCGGGGTGCCAAGCTTCCAGACTTGCTCAGGGAAACTTTCCACTCTGCTTTCTCTTTCTCTCCCTGCCACAATGCCATCATTTAAGAGGAAACCACTTTGGGCCCAAAGTTTTACCCAAATTTGGACCCAAATGATCCCTTGTTAAAAGGTGAGAGAGGTTGCAACTTTATGGGGACACTGAGCCTGGAGCAAGAGCTGGGTCCTCCCTTCTTCAGCCCCTCTGGGCCAGCCTGGTCACTTCCCTCACCTCCCATTTCCCACTTCCCCCACCTCCCAACAGCCTGGGATAAGAGGACGATGAGCAAACAGATCTTTGACATCCACCCCCAGTAACCTGGAGCTGGCTCGAATCACAAGCCCAGGTGAGCAGGAAACCGGGCAACAGACAGCAAGCAGCTGGGAGCCGTCAAGTGGCTCCAGGAGTCCTTGACCCCAACGGTGTTGTCAGAGCACCCAGGAAGTGGGGCCTCGAGGAGGCGCCCTGCCCCCCATTTCTAAATGATTTGGTTCACTGTGATCAGAACAGAGGGTCCTGGTCAGAGGAAGAGGAGTTTTCCATGAGGGCAGACAGAGTCGGAGGCAGGGGAATGTCTTAGTTAAGTCCTGGGTTTCTGGAGCCAGTCGGGCAGGGTTTGAATCTGAGTTCAGTTTTGGTTATCTGTGTGCTGATGGGCAAGTTACTCGGTTTCTCCCTGGTTGAGTCTTCTCACGATTACAGGGGAGCTAATAATACTTACCTCATGGGGTTGTTGTGAGAACAAACAGAAAGAAGCTTGGAAAACAAAGTACTTAACGCAACTGCAAATGTTTGATAAATGACAGACACTGCCCTGGACACACACACACACACACACACACGCACACACACACGTGCACGCGTGCTGCTGAGGGAGCTGCAGACAACATGGTGTGGTGACATAAAGGAGACCTCATAGCCCATCTGAGAGATCCAGGGAAGGGGGTCCCATCCATCCCGTATCACATGAAGCAAAGTTGGGAGTGTCCATGGCCGCTTTGTTCCTAGGTGATTCGTAATCCAGAGTAGGAACCAGATGGACCAAGGGCCACCTGGTTACTGGATGTTCACCAGATCTCTTCCGGGCCACCCAGCTGGGAGGCACCCAGCACAGGACAGCAGGGGCCCCCCACACCCTGTGCAGCCAGCTGGAGTGGCCACCCAAGGGCTGCATCTGATGAACAGGAGTAAATGAGCCCCAGTGGGGCCTTATTGGCCCGTAGCCCACAGAGGAGGCCGCAAACAGCAGCTTCTTGTTATCAGCAGTTCACTGCACTTAGGAATTTTCAAGCCGTTTATTTTTTCAGAGGGCTCAGCATTGGCAGGAAGAGGGTCTGGGCTGTGGGGTCTATAGGGCTTTGGTCTTTGCTCTCACATGTTGCTTAATCACTACAGAGGCAGCTGAGAGGCCTCGGTCCTGCTCGTGGAGGAGTAGCTATTGGTGGCGGTGGGGGGAAGGCAGGAATTCAGGGGGTGGCATAGGAAGAAGGGAGCAGGCCTGGGTCAGGGCGTGAAGGGGTGTGGAGGATTAGAAACAGCTGTGGAAAGTCAGTCTGGGGAGCAGGGCTGGGAGGGGGTGTTGTGAAAGTAACAGGCATAGGGAGCAGTCTCGGGTCGCGCTGGGGTCTCCGGGCCAGCACAGCTCCTGGGTATCTGAGCTTAGAGAGGTCCCGGCAACCAGGTATCCCCACAGCTTGCTGATTCCTGGTACCAGAACAGCACTGAGCACCCAGCAGGTTCTTGATGATTTGTTTATCAGTGGAAGGAGCATCGCTTCTCTCTTTCAGAGAAGTGGGTGATTAAGTGTCCAGCTTGAATTCAAGAATTCAGAATGACCCCGAGAATCAAAGGATGTTCCTTCCTAAGTTTCTTCTGAAGGCGCTTTCCTTCCTAAGGCTCACAGAGTATGGACCTGGGTGGGATTAGGGCCATAGTCCCCTTGCTGTCTGGACCTCTGACCATTCGGGTCCTTGGCTCTGGCTTCTAGTCAGTGTGGCACCTACATTCCCTTTCCTGAGGGCCTGGGACAGACAGGTGGAAGACAAGATGATGTAACAGAGTCAAGGAGAATGGCCTCTGCCCTGGGCTTGGCCTTTGACCTGGAAGCAGGAACAGAGAGGGCCTGAAGTCTACTCCGGTGGCCTCAGTAGGGGTGGCCACCTCCTGCTAACAGGCAGAAGAGCTCAGCTCTGCAGTTGGGGGCCTACCCTGAGGCTGCATGCCCTTCTCTGAGCTGTAGCCAACTCCCTCCTGGGCAGGTCAGGGTTGAACAGCCAGCCCTGTGGAAAAGTAGACCTGGTCTGGCCTAATGGTGGTTGACTGATGAAATTGCACTGTTTTCCAGGACCCCAGTGCACAGGGGAAGCTCAGAGAAGCCCTGCATGCCCTCTGACACCAGAATCTCCTCACCCACAGGCTGAAGTTTGTTGTCAGTTTTCACCCCCTTGGTCCCACAGGCTTGGCCTGCCTGAAAGGGACCTTTGGCAGTCAGAAAACAGCCAGGTCTGGAAATCAGGCTTGGTTCTGACCTGGTCCTGCTTCTGGCTAATTCTGTGAGCTTGAACTTCTTTGTGGGCCTTGGTTTTCCTTCCAGAGAGAATCCCTCTCTGTTTTGGGGTGGGGTGAGGGGGGCTCTGACCTCTCACCTGGGACTGCCTCTTGCCCATACTTCAAAATAGCATCAGAAGGCCTCACTGAGCCTGTGGCACCTGGAAGGACATTTTTCCAACAAATGCATAACTAACCATACCTAAGTCTTTTTTTTTTTTTTTATCTCAACATTATTTGGTAGAAATTTATTTAGGCCTTCATTCAAAATTCCCCTCAGCTGAGTCTTTGGTAGAGCCTCCAGGTGACCAGACTATCTTGCCTGGATGGAGGTAGAAGGGTGGAGGGCCTGGGTAAGGTGTTGAAGATGGGCCATGGTGGGCAGGAGGGCCAGGGGGAGAAAAAGCAGGGCAGAAACCGACAGGGTGGTCTTCACACCAGATCTGGAAGTCAGGGCTCTGTTGGCACTGCAGGGAGCCGCCTGGAGGTTAATGACTGGTAGGCCCTGCTGTCTCCTCTGGGCTGAGCTCTTGGGTCTCCTGCTGGCAAGATCACTCAAAAGAGCCCTCTGTTCCCCCAACTGTTCTTGTCTCTACTTTCTGCCTTCCCTCTGGTTTTGGAATTCCCAGTTCAACTTGGGTCTTACAGGAAGCAATTCCAGGCCAACTCCTGACTTCCCGCCCTAGAAGGGAATGTTGGAGCCCTTGGCCTGTTGTTCCCTCTCCCTCCTTGCCAGGAGCTAAGCCCCAGGGGACGTGGTGGGAAGTTCCATATTTGGGCTGCCCAGAACACTGGAATGGGGTGAGGATCTCAAGGGCAGGACTAGAGGGCCCTTATTTAGTCTGAAGTCTGCAACCTGGGGCTCAGGGTAAGAGAGGAGCTGGCGGAGGGCTAGACCCATTAAAGGCAAGAGGATGGCAAGTTGCACGGAGCTGAGCTGAGAGCCGTCTCAGGGGGAGGTGAGAGGCGTGGCTCCTCTAGTGGTTTCTGGAAGGCTCCCTCTTCAGAAGGACATGTTTGAGTCTATGGTCCAATTGGGCACACCCAATCTCCATAGTGAAGGAGTATCATAGAACCAAATTGGGACTGTAGGATAAGACATAAGCAGATAGAGTGAGGATGAGTCTCTTGAGAGAAGTAGGTGGGGGTTGGGAGCATATGATCTTTTGAGGCCTGGGCCTGTTCTTCCTCCTCCCTTGTGTCCTGGTGATACTAACTTTACATAATACTAATAAGAGTAGCCAACATTTATTATGCACCTACTGTATACAGGGTATTGTGCTAAGTACTTTACATGTAAGATCTTATTTAGTTCTCCCCACCACCTTTTGGGGTAGATATTATTGTCTGCATTTACAAAAGGAGACACCGAGGGGTGCCCGGCTGGCTCAGTTGGTAGAGCATGCAACTCTTGATCTTGGGATTGTGAGTTCAAGCTCCATGTTGGGTGTAGAGATTACTTAAAAAAAAAAAAAAAAAAAAATTAAAACAAACAAACAAAACCCCCGAAAAGAACCAAGTGGAGAGATGGAGGCTAGAAAGGGAAAATAACTTGCCCATCACACAGAAGTCACATAGCTGGAAAGAAAGAGAGTTGAGATTTGATTTTGGGCAGTCTGACTGCCATGACCCCAGGCTCCGACCATTTCACTCTGGATGGCTGGGCACAGGCCCCCTGACAGGCACAGGAAGGTATATGGGACTCACAGGCTTTCTGAAGCTCATCCCCTTCCAATTGCTGATACCCCAGGAATCAGGAGTTCTTCCGAGTCTGACCTCGGGTCTTCCTAAGACAAGCTGGTTCCTGAGATCAGAACCTCCAGATCTTGTTGTGATTAGCATATCCTGCATCTCACTTCAAGGCCCACCATGCTGGGTACTTAGTAAATATGAAACTTTTCTTTTCTTCTGGGTGCATCACTTCACCTGCGGCCCCGGCCCCCCCAGGCACGCATGGATTGTTTCTTCAGGAGTCCATTGCTGGAGGCAGGAAAACTTGGACTGTCTTCCTTTCTTTTTTCTTCTTTCCTGTTGGGATACATTGTCAAGAGCAGAGCGAAGGCCCTCAGCAGGTTTCCTGTGGCTTGGGGTCAGCCTAGGCTGTGGCCTCGGATGATCCCTGGTGTGCACCACAGCCTGGCGAGGGGTGAGGGTGGAGAGGAGAGAGGAAGGCACCCGTGGGCTCCTGCGAGAGGTGGCTCAGCCGGCTGGCATTCCTAGAATGAGGCCACGCAAATCCCCTCCCTCCCGGCTCCCAGCTCCCTGGCCATCTGACTTCCATTTTCACGCTGCTCCTGGAAGATCAGGATATTCTCTCTCAGAGCGCCCTGAGAGCTTTAGCGGCGGGGGTGGGTGGGGTGGGGTGTTGCAGTGAGCAAGCAGTTCCCCCCACTGCCAGCTCACCATGCTCCCTTCCCTCCCCAGTGGTCTGCAAGAAGAATCTGGACAGCACCACCGTGGCCGTTCACGGCGAGGAGATCTACTGCAAGTCCTGTTATGGCAAGAAGTATGGGCCCAAAGGCTATGGCTATGGGCAGGGTGCAGGCACGCTGAGCACCGACAAGGGGGAGTCTCTGGGCATCAAGCACGAGGAGTGAGTACGAGAGTCTCGCCACCCCCTTCCTTGAGGTCCCCCCCCCCCCGTGTCGCACACATTTGCAACCACTTCTGGTTCAGCCGTGGAAGGTTCAGAAAGCCATTGATCTCCAAGGAAGTCCTAGAGCCACCCACTGGGGGTCAGGACAACGAGAGTTGCTGAGGGGTTAGAGCGTGGAGGGACCCCAAGAATTACTTGGTCCAATGTCCTCTTTTCTCAGATGAGAAACCCCAGCCCAGGCTCAGTGGCCTGGCTGGGGGTCCCACAGGCGCAGAGCCAGGCTCAGAAGTAACAACACTGCCCCACCTGCCTCTTTCTCTCGCCATCTCTCACCCCTGCACTAAGGGGCAGCCATCTCCCTTCCTTGGAAATGCGGCAGGGTTCCACTGGCACCCACTGACCTCTGACCTGTTGAAACAGTGGCTATTGGCAGTCTGCCTGGCCAGCATCTTGACCTTGGGGGGAATGTACAGAAATGACAGATGAGTGAGCACATTTTAGCCAAGGTCATTGCCCCAGAGGGAATGATTTGTCAGCAGATTTCTCCTGGAAAGAATCTAATAGGCAGGCTGCAGGAATGGGGAACAGAGGAGGGCAATTCTTAGCAAATGAGCTGCTCACTGATGCCCGTGTTTTAACTCAGTGGTGGAGGGCAGTAGGATGCTTCGATGAAAACAGCATTGTGCTGAGCCTGGGTTTGTCCATCTGTAAAATGGGAGAGCACCCTGGAGGTCCTGGTTGGGAGAGCCGCCCCCTACTGATGTGAGATGAAGGTAGGGTCATGCCCACTCGGGACGAGCCCCACTAGTCTCACTGCACATCCTTGCCCACGCAGGGCCCCTGGCCATAGGCCCACCACCAACCCCAATGCCTCCAAGTTTGCACAGAAGATTGGCGGATCCGAGCGCTGCCCCCGATGTGGCCAGGCAGTCTTTGCGGCTGAGAAGGTGATTGGTGCCGGGAAGGTAAGGTGGCTTCTGGGAAGATGGGCTGGGGAGATGCCTTCTTGAAATGTGGGTTCTAGAACTTTGTAAGTCGGCCCTGGATCTGATCAAGGGAGCGTGAGCACTGGGCTTTAACTCCCTCCCTTCTAGGGAAGGAATAACCCTTCGTCCCTGTGTTGCTTGTCCCTGTGCCTTCCAGTCTGCAAGGACTGAGGAAGGCACACATAGGCTCCGGGGAGAGGTGGCTTGGCCAGCATTCTTATTCATGAGGATAACAGGCCCGCCATTGATGAAACTGATTATTAAATGCTTATGTGCAATTTATAGGGAGTTGTAAAGATCAATCTGATGGGTTTCAAAGGAGCTACAAGCCCCCTAAAAGCATATACAAAATTTTGTGTCTCTGGGAAGAAGATCCACAATTTTCATCAGATTTTCAAAAGGATTTGTGATCCCCAAAATGTTAAGAGCCACTGGAAAATCCACATACATTCCATATTGTAAGACCTGGATTCTGGGAAAGCATGTACATCCATGTACCCCCAGGGCAGAGATTTTCAAGGTTCAGGGCTGATCAGAGCCTCCTGGGAAGCTTTTGCAAACTATTTCTTTCTTTCTTTTTTTTTTTAAGATTTTATTTATTTGATGAGAGAGACACAGCGAGAGAGGGAACACAAGCAGGGGAGTGGGAGAGGGAGAAGCAGGCTTCCCGCAGAGCAGGGATCCCGATTCGGGGCTCGATCCCAGGACTCTGGGTTCATGACCTGAGCCGAAGGCAGACGCGTAACGACTGAGCCACCCAGGCGCCCCTTGCAAACTATTTCTGACTGCCATGTATGCCTTCCCCTGTGGACTCCCAACCCCAGAGCACAGTAAGAATCACTGTAGTGAGCCCCCATTCCAGTGAAACAATCCCACCTCCCAGAGAGCCTGCAGTGGAGAAGAGGCAGGAGAACTGGTAATCCACCAGACTAGTGGTCAGAGAATCATGGAAGAGGCATCCTCAGTCTATGGCCAGAGAGGCCCAGATGGAGGAGAGACTCGGCCAAGGTCACATAGCAAGCGTCTGGAACAGCTGAGCCAAGAGCCTGTCTGCAGCTCTTCTGGCTTTGGGTCTTGGCTTTCAAGTCTTTTCCACCGTGAGGAAGGGGGCCCAGGACCAATGCATGGGGAACTGACACTTAGGCCACATCATCTAGACCATAGCAGGCTCCAACCTTGACAGTCACGGTTGGAGATAGGTATTATTATCCCCATTTTACAGATGAAGAAACTGAGTGTCAGAGGCATTAAGTTAATTTGCCCAGATCTTCCAGCGAGGCAGTGGCTGGGCTAGGAGTCAAGCCCAGGTCCCTCTAACTCGGAAGTTCGTGCTCTTACCACTGTTAACTCTGCTTTGGGCCACTTAACCTCTTTGAACCCATTTCCACAGCTGTCATGAATCCTGGCACCATGATTAAGACCTTGGGCCCTAGAGGCGCCTGGGTGGCTCAGTTAGTGAGGCATACGACTCTTGGTTTCAGCTCAGGTCACGGTTTAGGAATCGTGGGATCAGCCTGCTTCGGTCCCTGCGCTCAGTGGGCAGTCTGCTTGGGATTCTCTCTCTCTCTCCTTCTGCCCCTTCCCCTGCTCACACTCTGTCTCAAATACACAAAATCTTCAAAATGACTGTAAAAAAAAAAACAAAAAAACCTTGGACCCTAGACAACCCTTAGTTTTGGCCACTTACTAGTTGTGTGACTTTGGGCAAATCATTTAACCTTTCTAAGCCTCCATCTGCATCTGTAAAGCGAAGCAAATGACAGTCCCATCATACAAAGTTGTTTTGCAGAATAAAGGAGATACTGCACATGGGGCCCCCAGCACAGCCCCCAGCGCAGCGCCCAGGGTGTGCTCAGGACACGTTGGCCATTGCTGTTACTGTTGGTGCTGTTGTTACTGTTACTGTGCACTTTGGGGGATTGCTGTGAGGTCAAAAGGAAGATTCTTGCCATGGATTAAATGATATGAAAACGGGAGATGTTAATCTTATTATGCAGTTGGTATCTCTTTCTGCTCATAGTGTCTCACTAGGAGAGTCGAAAGTTATAAAAGGGCGCCTGGGTGGCTCAGTTGGTTAAGCGACTGCCTTCGGCTCAGGTCATGATCCTGGAGTCCCGGGATCGAGTCCCGCATCGGGCTCCCTGCCCAGCGGGGAGTCTGCTTCTCCCTCTGACCCTCCCCCCTCTCATGTGCTTTCTCTCATTCTCTCTCTCTCAAATAAATAAATAAAATCTTTAAAAAAAAAAAAAAAAGCGACTGCCTTCGGCTCAGGTCATGATCCTGGAGTCGCTGGATCGAGTCCCACATCGGGCTCCCTGCTGGGCAGGGAGTCTGCTTCTCCTTCTGACCCTCCCCCCTCTCATGTGCTCTCTCTCTCAAATAAATAAATAAATAAATCTTTAAAAGAAAAAAAAAGAAAGTTATAAAAAATAGCTAAGAATCACTATGTCCATTACCTGGACAGGGTCTAAGTTAAGGCTGTAACTTTTGAGGGGTGGGTATAAGAGATGTTTGTGTTCAAACAGAAAAAGTCGGGAGAAGCTCCCACCTCTCTTTGGCCTTGGCCAGCAAAGAAATAATCGAGGAACAGGGATACGTTTGGGCGCTGAATGAGTGAGCAAAGGGATCCAGCTTATTTGGAGGGTGGGCAAGGCAACGTGAGGGGTGGGTGGCGGTCCGCATGCGCTTCAGCCCCGCTCGCTCGGGCCTGGAGAGCTGGTGTAGCAGCCCCCGCTCCCCAGAGGAGGAGGCGAAGGCTGGGTGGCTGCTGAGGTGCTGGGAGGGCCTGCCCATCTCAGCTCTCTGGACTCCGCTGTCTGCTGTCCCCGCTGTCCCCGAGGCCTGGGAGGAGGAGCCAGCATGCACAGGTCAGGCAGCCAGGAAATCTGAGGGGATCCAGCTTCCTTTCTCGTTCTCCAGCCCAGGCTGTGCTGAGGGAGCCTCTTTGACCTTAAAAGGCCTTGTTTTGTCCTGCCTGCGTGCTGCCTGCCCCTGGCTTTCCTGGTTTTGCAGAACTGTCTATACATCAGGGGCCTAGCGTGCTCAGCTGTTGCTAATGGGAGCAGGGTGCTGAGAGGTCTTCGTGTCCGTGCTGGCTCCCATCACTGTGTGCAAACCCCGGGCCTGCCTCTTCCCTGGCAGGCTCTTTGCAGGTTCCTCTTAGACCCACAAAGGACCTTCTGTGGCCCCTGGAGAAGCCGCACTCCTCAGGCCTTGCCCTGCTGAGTTCAGTGCACTTCACAGACCCCTTCTCCTTCCAGAGTAATACTCGATCTGATGGGCTCCGGGCCTCCTCTGGGCCAGGCCTGTGCCGGGCACGTTACATCGCTCATGCTGTCTAATCCTCTCAGCCAGCGAGCCAGGGAGATACCGCCAGCCCCCTTTCCAAGAGGGAGTGGCTTCCGGGCAAACAAGGAGCCCAGTGCTGGAACTTCAGGGGCCAGGCTGGCTCAGACGAATCCCAGTTGCAATAGCCTGCACCGTGGCTGGGCCCCATCCATGGGTGTGGATGTGCAGTTCTCACGACCATTCTGCAGGGTGGGCAGGGGGGTCTCCCGGAGGAGGAAACGGCGGAGGCTGTGCAGCTAGTAGGTGGCAGTTCCAGGACGGCCACAATGCTGATCCCCAGGCAGAATGGGTCTGGAGAAGGCTTGTGCATGCCTGTGGGGGAAACAGCTACGCTGGTGGCGATCCCGCCCCCTCGCCTGCCCTTTGTGGTGCACCTGGTGCCACTCACCGCCCAGCAACACTTCCTTGCAGATGACGTGAGGTCGTGTGTGGTCCGTGGCCTGCTTCCGCCACTGCCTGGCCCCATGGGCCACGTCCTCCCAGCAGGCCCAGCTGAGCAGACTTCGGAATTGTCTTGAACCCTTCCACTGTCATTATGTCAGGGGGAATGGGGCTGCGGGGTAGGGGACCCCCTCGTCCCTGGAGGCGGCATTAACTGTTTCCTTCCCTACACAGTCCTGGCATAAGTCCTGCTTCCGGTGTGCCAAGTGTGGTAAAGGCCTTGAGTCCACCACCCTGGCTGACAAGGACGGCGACATTTACTGCAAAGGTGGGTGGCTTCACTTCTAATGCAAGGGTCGAGAGGTCTGAGGGGGTAGGGGGCTAACCAGTTATGCCCTTGCTAAATGTAAACCCAATTCCTGGCCTCGGGGTCACTTCCAGAGCTTCCAGTGTGGCCCTTCACTTTACAGATGAGGAGACGAGCCCGGAGGGAAAAGTGACTTGGCCAGAATCATATGACAGATACGGGCAGGATGGGGCCAGGACCTGGGTTCCTAACTCCTAGTCGGATACCCTGACAGCAGATAGTGCTTCTCCTATAATTTCAGCAGTGGGGGAAATGGCTGTAATGTGGAGCCAAGAACTTCCGCACTTACCGGGGCTCGGGGTGCTACAGAGGTGAGGGGCGCTGGGTGGATTTTGCTGCTCTGGAGGCCTGGCCAGGTGCCCAGGGTGGAGGATCTGTGGTGGGAGGGCTGGGAGGTGGGGCCTGGGGGAGGAGGAGCCAGGCCTTACCCCTTCTCTCTTGGCAGGATGCTACGCGAAAAACTTCGGACCCAAGGGCTTTGGCTTTGGGCAAGGAGCTGGGGCTTTGGTCCACTCTGAGTGAGGCTGCCGCCGTCCACCGCACGCTGCCCACTCCTGTGCTTTTCATCGCCATTCCCTTCCCAGCAGCCTTGGCGACCTCCAGGATCCCTCCTCCCTCTCTCAGCCCTGCCACACATCACTAATGACTTGAACTTGGGCGTCTGGCTCCCTCTGGTTTGGAGTCTGCCTGAGATCCTACTCCTCTATGGGGCTCCCTCTGCCTGGGACCTGACACCATCACCAGCAGGAGACCTCAGTGTTTTAGTGCAGGTGGGACTGGGCCCTTCTCCCCACAACCCGCCCCATAGTCCTCTGTTCTTAGCCTGTTAGGCTGAGTGTCCGTCATCAACCTGCCAAGATCCCTGAGCCCACATCTTGGATTCCAGAGGAACAGTAGGCCCAGGGGAGAGGGAAGCAGGAACAAGATCGGGCAGAGGAAGCTGGTGGTTCATTGGATTCTCCTCTGCGGGTAAGAGGGTGGGCTTCTTGGTGTCCCTCCGAATAGGCCTGGGGAGTTCCAGCTCGGGAATTCACTGTGGATGCAGAAGGGCATACAGACAGGGTCATGGGCTATTGGAGCTACTTGCTTCTCTGAGCCTCTTGCCTCTGAGGCTCTGGAGACCCGGTGTCCTCCCCCTCGTGTCACCATTCCTCGGGGTGAGGAAAAGAACTCAGGTCTGAGGACCCAAAGTCAGGATGTGGTCTGACCTCCCCAGGCATCTAGTTCCTTGTTTGGCAGAGGCCCGAACACCTCCCAACACACACTTTCATTTATCAGTGGCCCAAATCTGAGGGTAAATAGCTCCGCCCCTAACCCCAGTCCCGAGGCTGTGTTGGTAGCTCCTCCCCGTCCCAGCACAGACCAGGCCGGTGCCCTATTCCCATCACTCCTGCTCGGCCCTCAGATGTGGAGGGAGGCACACACAGCCTCAGGCTTCATCTGGACACCCCTTCCCTATGTGCCCAGTCCTCAGCACCTGCCTGCCCACTCGGGGCCTTGCCCCTGCCACCCCACCCTTCTCCAGGAACCCTTCTCTGGCCTCTTCACCCCCCATCCCTTGCAGGCCCCAGGTCAGGAGCAGCAGGAGGAAGGGGAGGGGCTGGGTCTCGCTGCTCCCAGTGACTGAAAGGACAACACTGTATGGAGGAGTCATGTGGAGGGGCTGCAGGCCCGAGCTATGTTCAAGCTGACTTCTCATCTGGTCAATAAAGCCTAAATCTTAGAACAGAACTCTGGCGTCGTGTCTGTAAGAGTACAGCGAACCACAGGGCTGGGAGGGAACTTCATTGGAGGCATCAAATTAGCAGGAGGTTAGGTGGAAATAAATATGGTTTGTTCCTGTTTTTCTAAGGGCTGCTTACTTTCTAGTATCGGTTCTAACTGAACCGCACTGCCTGGAATGACCCAACCAGCCCAGTCCCGCTGCTTTGCCCTGTCTGGCAGCCCCCACTCCCACATCTGGGTGTGAAAGCTGTGTGGGCTTTGGCATTTGAGGGGCTCAGCAAGGCCCCAAAGCTGTGCTCAGAACTTCTTCCAGCTTGGAAAAGCCCAGAGTGGGAGGGGAACTCAGCCAGAGGAACTCTCATGTCACATCCAGAAAGTTTACTTCTGCCCAGGAGGGATGGCATGGAGGGGCCTAGCTCAGCATGCGGCGAGGTCCGGGCCCTGTCTTAGTCTATTCTGGCTGCTGTAACAAAATGCCATAGACTGGGTGGCTTATAAACAACAGAAATGTATTTCTCATATTTCTGGAGGCTGGGAAGTCCAAGATCAAGGCACCGGCAGATTTGGTGTCTGGTAAGGGCCTGCTTCCTGGTTCATAGCCAGCCATCTTTCTGCTGTGTCTTCACACGGCCCAAGAGACAAAGAAGCTCCCTGGAGCCTCTTTTATAAAGGCACCAATTCCATTCTTGAGGTCTTTGTCCTTACGGCCTCATCACCTCCTAGAAGCCCCACCTCCCAATGCCATCACATTGGGGATTAAGTTTCAACAGATAAATTTGGGGGGGACACAAATTCAGTCCATAGCATTCTGCCCCTGAGCCCCCAAATTCATGTCCTTTTCACAAGCAAAATACATCCATTCCATCCCAATCACCCCAAAAGTCTCACCTCATTCCAGCATCAACTTTAAGTCACCCCAAAGCCTCACTCATCGTCATCTACAGAAGATACGGGGGAGACTCCAAGTACGATTCATTGCAGGAAAATTTCCTCCCCAGCTATGGACCTGGGAAAAAACATGTTCTGTGTTTCTGAAATACAATGGTGGTGTTAGAGGATTTTTTTTCCCTTTATTGCCCGCGGTTCTTGGTCACACTGCTTCAAAGAATGAAGAGGAAGACCAGGTGAAGAGTGGCGGGCAGCAAAGCAGAGTTTATTGGGCGATAGTACGAAGCTCCCAAAGAGGGAGGGGGCCTGAGAAAGTTGCAGATTGGGCCTTTAGGTCTAGGGGGTTTTATGGCTCATTGGTGGGCTGTGTTAATCTGATTACCCCTTCTGGGCCTGTCACCCAATCAGGTTTTTATCACCTACCTATCACGTGGGAAAGGGTGGAGGGCTCCTTCCAGGGTGGTGTAAAATCCGTTTAAGGGTGGTTTCCTCTTGGGCGCCTGGGTGGCTCAGTTGGTTAAGCGACTGCCTTCTGCTCAGGTCGTGATCCTGGAGTCCCGGGATCGAGTCCCGCATCGGGCTCCCTGCTCGGCAGGGAGTCTGCTTCTCCCTCTGACCCTCCCCCCTCTCATGTGCTCTCTCTCTCTTTCTCTCAAATAAATAAATAAAATCTTTAAAAAAAAAAAAGGGTGGTTTCCTCTTAGGGCGGGATCCCCTCGTCCCTGCCTGTCTTTCTTCCCAACTATCCTCCATTAGTGGGACACACATAGGATAGACAGTTCCTTTTTTTTTTTTTTTTTTTAAGTAATCTCTACACCCAGCGTGGGGCTTGAATTTACAACCCCAAGATCAAGAGTTGCATGTTCTACGGACTGAGCCAGCCAGGTGCCTCAGATGACATTGCCATTCTAAAAGGGAAAAATAGGAGAGAAGAAAGGAATGATGGGTCCCAAGTAAGTGCAAAACCTAATGAAGCGGGCGCCTGGGTGGCTCAGTTGGTTAAGCGACTGCCTTCGGCTCAGGTCATGATCCTGGAGTCCCTGGATCGAGTCCCGCATCGGGCTCCCTGCTCGGCAGGGAGTCTGCTTCTCCCTCTGACCCTCCCCCCTCTCATGTGCTCTCTCTCATTCTCTCTCTCAAATAAATAAATAAAATCTTTAAAAACAAACAAACAAACAAACAAACAAAAACCTAATGAAGCAAATTCCATTAGACCTTAAAGCTTGAGAAGAATCCCCTGTCTTCTGGACCCACTGGGGAGGCAACATCACTCCCATGGCCCAGCAGGGAGCTGCCTATGCCCCAACTCTCTGCCAGGGCCCACCCCCGTGACGGCTCCTGGTGGCCCCATTGTTTAAAACCTAGGTGGAAGAAGCCATGGCCCCCAAGCCCCTGTACTCGGGGGTCTGTGAGGGAAATGGCAGCCTTAATGATCCCTGAATCACCTTCTGGGTCATTCTTCCATTGTCTTGAATAGCACTTGGCTTCCGTTGATATGGCTGTCCCGTACTAATCTTATCACAAAGTCACTTGGTCACACCCTTAATGTTTTCATTTCTTGCAATATGGATAGGCTGAGAATTTTCTTTTTTTTTTTTTTTTTAAGATTTTATTTATTTATTTGACACACAGAGAGAAAGCACAAGTAGGCAGAGAGGCAGGCAGAGAGAGAGAGGCAGAAGCAGGCTCTCCACTGAGCAGGGAGCCCGATGTGGGACTCGATCCCGGGACTCCAGGATCATGACCTGAGCCGAAGGCAGTCGCTTAACCAACTGAGCCACCCAGGCGCCCTAGGCTGAGAATTTTCCAAACCTTTAAGCTATGCTCCCTTTTTGCTTAACAGGTCCAAGCTTTAGGTCATTTCTCTCTTCTTGCATTTTACTGTAAGCACTCAGAAGGAGCCAAGCGCACCTTCACCACTTTGCTTAGAGATCGCCTCAGGTAGACACCCAACTTCATTGTTCACGAGTTCTACCTTCCACAAAACATTAGAATCTGAACACAATGGAGCCACGTCTATTGCCCCTTTATAATGAGGATCACCTTTTGTCCAGGTTCTACTAACATGTTTCTCATTTGTTATCATGATGGCCTTTACCATCCATATTTCTACCAACATTGTGTTCAAAATTATTAGTTATTAGGGGCGCCTGGGTGGCTCAGTCATTAAGTATCTGCCTTCGGCTCAGGTCATGATCCCGGGGTCCTGGGATCGAGCCCCGCATCGGGCCCCCTGCTCAGCGGGAGGCCTGCTTCTCCCCCTGCTCATATTCGCTCTCTCTCTCTCTGTGTGTCTCGAATAAATAAATAAATAAACCTTTAAAAAAAAAAAAAAATCATTGGTCATTATTCTCTGAGACGACCGGGGCTTTCTCCAGCTCTCCTTTTTTCTTTTTGAGCTCTCACGAGAATGTCCGCAGCAGTGTCGGTGCTTTCCTGGGGGACATCTCAGAAATTTTCCACCCTCTATCCATCACCCAGCTTTGAAACCATTTCCACTATTTCAGTATGTGTTACGGAAGCCCTCCACTCCTGGGTACCAATTTCTGGTTTTGTCCGTTCGGGCTGCTACAACAAAATATGAATCGGGTGGCTTATAAACAACAGAAACTTATTTCTTGTAGTTCTGGAGGCTGGGAAGTCCAAGATCAAGGTGCTGGCAGGGTCAATGTCGGGGAGAGCCGCTTCCTGGCTCCTAGTGGTCTTTCTGCCCGGTCTTCACAGGTGGAAAGGAGGAGGGAGCTCTCAGGCTTCTCCAACAAGGGCGCTAATCCCATTCTCGAAGGCTCCGCCCTCATGACCTAACCGCCTCCCACAGGCTCCACCTCCTAATACTTCACTTTGGGGGTTAGGATTTCAACATAGGAATTTTGAGGGGGACACAAACATTTCGTCTGTGGCAGACCCCCACAGCCTGCCCCACGGAAGGTTGACCTTATCTGTAAAGACAGAGTTCATCTGAGGGGTTGCAGTGTCCTCCTTCATCCTAGGGATGCCCAACAAAACACCAAGAAGCAGAGACTTGAGCAACAACAGGCCTTGTATGCCTGATGTCCAGATGACCACATTCAACAGTGGCCTTGACAGACCCCTCTCCGTGATTCTGGGAGTGAGACCTAAACATGTAAAGACCAATTAATGGTGCAGAACACTAGGTAAATGCAAGGTGACAGGTAAAAGAGCTGGAGGAGAACGCTGCTGCAGGCCATGAGTTCCCGGGGTGGGGGCCAGGTCACCTTCATCTTGATAAATTCTCTAGGTCCAAAGCAGGACGTTGCCAACGGGAAGCTCTCCAGGAAGGGTTTGTGTATGGGGGAGGATGGATGGATGGATGGAAGGCTCTACAGACTGGGATCACGGTCGCCTCTGGAAGGGACCTATAGGAATGGCCAGGATGGGAGCCCTTAGGGCCCAAATCTGGAGATAGGCTGCCCCCTGCTGGCTGCTGGAGGTGGGTGTTTGGCACGCCAGCACAAGGCCATCTTCTGAGCTAGCCTCTCTGACACTAGCTGTCAAACTCTGGGACAGGGGTCTTCCAGAGCAGCCCCATGGTGGGGAAGAGGATGGACGCACCTCCTGGGAGTGAAACCTGCGTAAAGGCAGAGGGCTGTAAGCGGAGGTGACTGGCCCGGAAGCACCCTCTGGACAGTGTAGGACGGGGTGGCGCGGGAGGGCTCCGAGGGAAGGGAGGGGGGGCCCCCCGGAGGCTAAGGCGCCTTGGGAAACGGAGTCCACCAGCAGGGAGGGGGCCCTCTATCCGCGCGCGCAGCCCTGGGGCTGTACCCGGAGGCACCAGGTGGCGCTGTGAGGTCGAGGCATAAGGCGGGCGTTCCCTTTCTGCGGATCCCACACCCAACTCCTTTCCCCCTTGGCCTGGGGTACCTCGATTTGTGCAGCGAGAGGGCGCTGGCCTCCAAACTCCAGATAATAGTTTCCCACTGGGGGATTGGCACTCTAAAAGGCCCTGCGGTATATCCAACCATAGACTTGACCCAAGGGAAGAGGGGGAGCAAGGATCTTTGTGTTCCCTGGGGTATTTCTTTCCTCCTTTCTGTGATCACTGAGCTAGGCGTCCACAGCATTCACAGGAGAAGCAATGCCCTGGCTGCAGGATGGCCCTGCTGTGGGAAAGAACTGCTTCTCCAGAGGGCAGGCCAGCCCAGCCCCATGGGGCTTGCCTCCTCCACCAGCCCTTGCAACCTGTTTGGGTCACCTGCGGGGCTGAGGGTGGAGAAGGAACAGAAGGAGCCATGGGGTAGGAATGCAGGGATGAGGGGGTTAGAGCTGCCGGTAGGTTTTGGGAGTAATCTCTGAATCAAAGGCACAGAAATCCTTTCTCCATGGGGGGCAGAAACCCAATGAGGTCACATTCTCCAGACCTACATCAAGGCAGGAAGATGGTCAAGATCAAGAGAGATCGCTCAACTCATCTACTGGATGATTCTCACTCCTTCCCCGCTCTCCCCTCCCCTAACTCCCAGGCCATGCTCACCAAAAGGATGAGAATCATTACAGAAGGCTTTTAAAATAGATTCCTGGCCCCACCCCTAGAGATTCTGATTCAGCTGGCCTGGGTGGGGTCTGAGAATCTGTGTTTGGAATCGGTATTTGGATAACCTCTCAGGTGAGCCCTGTGCCCCACCTGGCAGCTGAAGCTGCCTTTGAACAGTAGTAATGACCAGAAAGGACTTCCCGAAGCTTCCTATTTCTGTCCCCTCGAGTCATCCGGAGCCGGTCTAACTCCTCTCCTGCCTGCCGACAGTACTTCAGAGATTGGAAAACAGTTGCCCCACCTGCCGGAGGCTGAGTCTCCAGGACAAAAATTTGCTGGCCTTTCCGTCGTTCCTGATGGAGGCACCAGGGGTTGGGGGGCTGTCCAGGGGCGGGAGAAGCAGACCAGGGACTTGCAGTAGGTCAAGGGGCCAAAGCAGAAGCAGCTCCCTCTGAGAAAGACCCTTACGGTCCCTGGGGCCTGGCTCCATCCAATCTAGACTTCCTCTTTTGGACATTTTGGAGGAATCACTCATCCATCTTGTGCATTTACTATGTACCATAGCTTATTTGGAGACCTTAAATGTATTACTCCATTTAATCCTTAAAATAACCCTATGAGTAGGGGCCTTCCTTATATCCATTTACGAATGTTCTAACTGAAGCTAAGAACCAAAGAACAATTTAGGACCTGGGCTCAAGGTCAAGTGGCAAAGCAGGATATAAACACAGGCAGCTGGGTCCATGCCCCACTCCCTGCTCCTTCTTCCTTTAGAAGACACTGCATGTGCCAGGAGGTACGCGATGTGGTGTTAGAACAGTGAGTTAGGACCATAGCAGTAGCTCGCATTTACTGAGCACGTACTGTGTGCCCGCATTGGTCTAGATGTTGTCTTATTTGATTCCTACATCAGCGCTGTGAAGTGGTTATATAATCCCTTTATCACAGAAGAGGATACTGAGATTCAGTGAATTTTTTTTTTTAAAGATTTTTTTTATTTATTTATTTGAGACAGAGAGAATGAGAGAGAGAGAGAGCACATGAGAGGGGGGAGGGTCAGAGGCAGAAGCAGGCTCCCTGCCGAGCAGGGAGCCCGATGCGGGACTCGATCCAGGGACTCCAGGATCATGACCTGAGCCGAAGGCAGTCACTCAACCAACTGAGTCACCCAGGCGCCCGAGATTCAGTGAATTTTTAAGTGACTTACACAAAATCATTGGCAAGTGGTGGAGCCAACATTAGAACCAGCTGTGTCACTTTGAGCCAAGCTTCCTCCCCTCTGGGTGTCAACCTCTCATTCCGTGAAAGGAAGATGTTGGCCTAAATTAATTCTAGAGAAGTACTTCTCAGGCTTTAATGTGCATAGGAATCTCCTGGGGAATCTTGTTAAAACGCAGATTATAATTCAGTAGTTTGGGGTGGGGCCTGAGATCCAGCATCTCTCACAAGCTCCCAGGGGAAGGTGGTGCTGATGCTGCTGATCCTGGGACCACACTTGAGCAGCCAGGTTCTAGGGGACCCACCCAACTCTGATGTTCTAAGTTTATGGGCCTAGGAAGACTCGCCCAAAAGGCCATGAAAATTCAGGAAGGAGATTATGGGAAATAAAGCCCTTAGTGGGCATTTTTCATGCCCAGACAGGCCCTTGGTGCCTTTTCTGAAGCATCTGCCCCGAGCCTTTTACATTTCCACTCTGTCGACCTCAACTTGACTCCTCCAGAGGGTTCAAGGGCTTGGTCCTGGGCTAAGGGGGTTGATTCTCTCTAATCAAGGAGTGAAGGGATGTCCTGGACACCCTGCCTCATGACCCTGTCTCCTGCGGACACCAACTGGTCCTATGGTGGCCACATTGCCCTTCCCAGATATTGCCCATCTTCTGGGCACATGGGAGGGTTACATTTCTCTCCTCTTGAGGTTAGATGTGGCCACGTGGCTTGCTCTGGCCTCTAAATTAAGATGAGGAATAATTGGTGTCACTTGTGGGCAGAACTCTTTATGACCCACTGAGCATGTTATCATAGCCCTTTTCCCTGTGACAGAAAGTATCATTATCCCATCTCTTGTATTTACTGTGTGCCATAGCTTATTGGAAGACCTTAAATGTGTTCATCTAATCCTCAGAGTAACCCCGAGAGGTAGGTGCTATCATTGAACCCATCTGCAGATGATACGTTTGTATCAAGATAGAGCTTCTATCAATCTGGACCTGTTAGTACCACAGCCAGGAGAACCTCCCCCGCCAGCTTTGGTAGGACACATGGTATGAACGGATAAGCTTTGCTGTGTTACACCTTTGGGATTTGGGGGGGGGGGGCGGTGCGGGGATTTGTTAGTGCAGCATAACCTAGCCCATCCTGACTAATACACATACTGACATCAGCTGTCAGCTGTGATGTGGGGATAACACCTTAGGTAGGCTGTGTCCAGTACTGGGGGATTGTGTTTCTACAAAATCAGGATTTGGGTTTGTCACCGAACTGATGCCTACCTCCGAGATCCTCTTGAATAGGAGGGAACATCCTCTTGCCGAAGGGAGGAGGGGTTCCCTAAGGATGTGAGCTCCACCTCCCCCTGTTTTGCCAGTCCCCAGTAAGAAGAGAACTATGATCTACCGATTCACCACTGTGTCCCTAGTGCCTAGCCCAGGGTGTGGCTTGTAGAACACTTAATTTACACCTGATAGGACTTACTCTGATGTTCCTTTCCATGAATCTCCCTGTAGATTACATTCACGAATATACCGTGAGCTTCCCTCCACACTTCTGCCTTGAGCCATTGGTTAATTTCTTCTTGACCCCAGTCCCAGGCGGGACAACTCATTGCCTTCCTGCCTGATCTTGACAATGGCACTATATAGGAACTTCTCAATTATGAAAGTGATACTCATGAAAATTCACAACCACTCACTATGAAACATTTGAAAATCAAGGGCAAGCAGGAAAAAAAATTATCTATAATCCCCTGTCCCAGAAGGAACTATTGTTGCCCCTGTTATCTTTCCCTCCATCCTTTCTTCTTCTATGCATTCCCCCACCTCCCCACACCCGTGGCATAATTATAACAAGATCCCATGAATGGTTGCTCTTTAGGAGAGGGAAGAGCCACCCACAAATGCAGAAAATGTCAGAGCTGGAAGGGGACCTATGAATTGTCCAGCCAGCCCCTCCCATGGCTGATGAGAACACTGCTTTAAAATATTTGGGGTCCAGGGGCACCTGGGTGGCTCAGATAGTTAAGCGTCTGCCTTCGGCTCAGGTCATGATCCCGGGGTCCTGGGATCGAGCCCCACATCGGGCTCCTGGCTCAGCCGGGAGTCTGCTTCTCACTCTCCCTCTGCCTCTCCCACTGCTCATGCTCTCTCTCGCTCTATCTCTGTGTCTCAAATGAATAAATAAAATCTTAAAAAAAAATAAAATAAAATATTTTGGGTCCAAATGTGTGTGAAGTAAAGACAAATGTCTGGCTCAACCCTTACTGGGGGACTGTTGTCTATGGGGGCTGGGGGGAGGCACTGGAAGGGGGATGAAAAGATACTTTCTGTGTTTTGAATTTTTTTGCAACAAAAATGCATTCAAGTATTAATTGCACTTAAAATGCATGATTTGTGTTAAAAGAACAGAGAAAGCAAGCTATGGAATAGAAAGCAATCGATGCGTACAGGTTTGCCCACCTATTACTGGTGGGTTGGTTAAAGCCACTAGATCCCTGGGCATCAGCCAGTCTTTTTCTGCTGTCCTTGCCCTTCGGCCCATTGTTCCAGAGGACGAGGGTCATGCCAGGGCAGCCCCTTTGCTCCTCCAACATGGGCATCCAGATGCCAGAACGACATGGGAAAAGGGAAAATTTGGCAGGCCCCAACCTGATCCCCAGGTCCACAAGTCCAGTCTCTGCCAGACCCAAGCTGGGATCAAATGCCTTCAAGCCCAGACTCAGCTCCATCAGAGAGGGGACAGTAGGCACTCTCAAGACGAAAGGGATCCCTGGTGAATCAGGAAAATTATTGGGCTAGAAAGTGGTTAAAGGGCTGAGCGTGGGAGGGGATTTCCACCGAGAGAGCCAGGCCCAGGAGCAAGCCTGGGCGGGTCAGCTGCAGGGTTGTGGCCCACTGAGGTCTGTTGCAATGGTGCCCATAAAACCCAAATCGTTAGGCTTGAAGCCTTGATCAGTTTTTTCTTCTGTTTCCCTTTAGAGAAACAGAGATCCGAGGAAACCCCAAAGCTCTAGAACAAAGGACTTTACATCAAAGGGGTGCGGGCAGGTCAGGAGAAGTCTGAGTGACAGGTCAGCAGGGGTGGGGGGTGGGGGGTGGATCTCTGAGGGAGAGGAGGGCAGGGAGGGACCTGTGGACTGGAAGGCGTGTGCCAAAGCCAGAAGGGAGGAGGGGAGGAGGAGCAGGGCTGTGGGCAAACCCATTTTCCTGTCTCATCTAAGTGAGCAGGAGCTACCTGACCCCATGAATCTGGGACTGTGGAGGTTGAGGACTAAGTAGGAATGCTCTGGTCTTACCTAAAGAGAAGACAACAGATAGAGTTCCTTACCGCGCTCCCACCACCTCCCCCCTCCTCCCCCCCGCCCACACTAGCCAGGCTTTCTTTCTTTTTTTTTTTTAATGAATTTATTTATTTATATGACAGAGAGAGAGAGCACAAGCGGGGGCGGGGGGGGGGGCAGCAGGCAGAGGGAGAGGGAGAAGCAGACTCCCAGCTGAGCAGGGAGCCCGATTCGGGGCTTGATTCCAGGACCCCAGGATCATGACCTGAGCCAGAGGCAGATGCTTAACGACTGAGCCACCCAGGCTCCCCCTAGCCAGGCTTTCTTGCAAATCTAATACAAGCTAGAAGGATGTACAAGATGAGAGAGAAGTGACCTGTTCAAGGTGTCCCGGAGCTAGGGCTATAATACAGGCACCTTGTTTCCTGGCTGAGTGCTCCTTCCTTGACACATAGCATTCCCACACTTTCAGATGCATCAGAATCATGGGGAAGGCTCAATAAAACACAGATTGCTGGGTCCCAAACCCAGAATTTCTGGTAGGTCTGGAATGGACCCGAGAACTTGCATTTCTAACAAGTTCCCAGGTGATGCTCCACACTTTGGGAGAACCACTGCTCTAGACCCTGGATATTCAAGTATGTTCCAAGGACTAGCAGCATCAGTGTGACACGGAAACTTCTAGAAATGCACAATCTCAGATTCTGTTCCAGACCTACTGCATCAGAATTTGCATTTACAAGATCCTCAGGTGATCTGTTTGCCCATTAGAACCTGAGAAGCACTGGTCTACACCACACCACCTCTTCCTTACTGGGGTCAAACCCAGGCAGCCTAGATGAGCCTTCCATTCCAGTTGCCAGGGGGTACTGGGACAGGTGCCCAGGGGCCTATGGGGAAAGTTGCCTGTTTCTGTGTTTTCCAGGGAGGGGAATGGGTGAGGGAACCGCAGATATAGGAGAGGCTGCCCACTCAGCCCCAGGGACTGCTCTGCTGTGGGGTTTGTACACCGCCCTCCAGAAGGTTCTGCACTGCCCACCCTGGGGAAATCTTGTGGCCAGAGGATTGCCATTTAAGTCTCCAAATTGGCCCTTGCTTTCAAGCTGGCCCCAGGTTTTTGTTTAATTTTTACAAATATTATGTCCCACATATGTGTTTATTTTTAAAAAATAAGGGTAATACATGCGTGTGACATGCAAACCATATATAAGCATACCTTGGAGATAATGTGGGCTCGGTTCCAGACCACTGCAATAAAGCAAATATTGCAATAAAGCGAGTCAAATGAATTTTTTTGTTTCCCAGCACATATAAAAGTTATGTTTACACTATACTGTAGTCTAGTAAGTGTGCAATAACATTATGTCTAAGAAGACCCTGTACATATACCTTAATTAAAAAATACTTCATTGCTAAAAAATACTACCCACGGCCTGAGCTTTCACTTGAGTTATAATCCCTGATCACAGAACAGCATAACAAATATAATAATAATGAAAAAGTTTGAAATGTTGTGAGAATTACCAAAATGTGACATAGAGACACAGAGTAAGGAAAGGCTGTTGAGGGGGGCCTGGGTGGCTCAGTTGGTTAAGCGACTGCCTTCGGCTCAGGTCATGATCCTGGAGTCCTGGGATCGAGTCCCACATCGGGCTCCTTGCTCAGCGGGGGGTCTGCTTCTCCCTCTGACCCTCTTCCCTCTCGTGCTCTCTGTCTCTCATTCTCTCTCTCAAATAAATAAATAAAATCTTTAAAAAACAAAACAAAACAACAAAAAAAAGGAAAGGCTGTTGGACAGATCTGCTCAATGCAGGGCGGCCACAAACCTTCCATTTGTAAAAAGCACAGTATCTGCGAAGTACAATAAAACAGGGAACGCCTGTAGAAACATGCTTATACAGTAACAAGTATGTTCATGCTGGCGATCCACATCCTGGAGGTTCCATAGGTAACATATTGGTGGGAATCCTTCCAGATATAACCTGTACAACAGAGAGGCACAAACTTTTGCTCATTTGGGATCAAATTCTACATCTTATGACACTCATTGTACTGAAATGTCTGCCCTACAAAACAATGTATTTTAGAGACATCTCTCTCTATTAAGATCTATAGATACCGGGGCGCCTGGGTGGCTCAGTTATTAGGTGTCTGCCTTCGGCTCAGGTCATGATCCCCGGGGTCCTGGGACTGAGCCCCGCATCGGGCTCCCTGCTCCTCGGGAAGCCTGCTTCTCCCTCTCCCACTCCCCCTGCTTGTGTTCCCTCTCTCACTGTGTCTCTCTGTCAAATAAATAAATAAAATCTTAAAAAAAATCTATAGGTCTGTTTCGTTATTGTTAACTACTCCACCGTGTATGAACATTTATGTATTGTGCATTTAACTGGATTTTTAAGAGAAGCAAAACATGCAGATGGTAAGAAAAAATAAATAAATAAAAATCAAGCAGTACAGAATGATGAACAATGAAAAGGTAAAAGTCTTGATCTTCTCTCCTCATCCTTCCCCAGAGGAGCTACTGTTAACTACTTTTTTTTTTAAGTAACCGACTTTATTTATTTACTTAAAAATTTTTATTTATTTATTTGACAGAGAGAGTGAGCGAGAGAGAGCACAAGCTGGGGGAGGCGTAGAGGGATAAGGAAAGAGCAGACTCCCCACTGAGCAGAGAGCAGGATATGGGACTCGATCCCAGAACCCTGGGATCACGACCTGAACTGAAGGCAGACGCTTAGCCGACTGAGCCATCCAGGTGCCCACAGACTTGATTTTTAGACCAGGTTTGCATTTCCAGAAAAATCGATCAGATAGTACAGAGTTCCCATGTATCTCTCCCCACCCCATAAATGTCCCCCGTTATTAACATCTTGCATTAGCGTGGTACATTTATGATGAAGGGGAAACTACTACATTCTCCTTTTCCAGTTCCCACTGTTCATCAGTTCCGTTACCATTCTGTTCCCTCATTCAACAATTATTTACCAAGGCCCTACTGTGCACCAGGCAACATTCTCAGTGCTGGAGACACAAGGGTGAAGAAAACAGGATAAAATTCCTTGCTGCCACAGAGCTTACATTCTAGTAGAGGAGATAAATAATAAATGAGAAAAATATTAAGAATTTTAGATGGTGGCATGTGCTATAGAGAGAAATCAAGCAGGAAAGGGGATGTTGTGTGCATGAGCATGACTGAGTGTGTGTGCCTATGTGTTTGTGTGTCTGTGGGGAGGGGGGTTGCAGTGTTAAACAGGGCGGTCTGGGAAGACATCACTGAGAAGGTGATATCTGAACAAAGAGCTGAGGGAAGTGAGGAAATGTACCATGTGAGGATCTGAGGGAGAATGGTCCAGGCAGAGAACAGCATAAGCAAAGGCCCTGAGGAAGGCCTCGTGGAGGAATGGCAAGGAGTGTGGCTGGAGCCAGGGGAGGGAGGGTGGAGAGCATGGGTGCTGAGGTCAGAAAGTAGCAGGCAGGTCTCATAGGCTGCCTCGCTGACTTTCGCTTTACTCAGACAGAGATGAGAAGGTTCTGGTGGATTGCAGGAAAAGGAGTGACATGATCTTACTTCCGTTGTACAAATTTTATAGTGTTAATAGACATTCTATTTTGTAAATAAAATGATCTTTGATGCTTTTTCTATAGATTGAGTCTAACAATGAATGACCACTAAACCAAATTTAGAAGATTAAATAAATATTGTAGAAACAGAAGCTAGGTTGCTTTTTATGCCCCTCTGGGTCCCATTCTGGCCTCTATCCCTCCTTATTCCCATCTTCTGTTCCGTGCTGTCCTGGGTATCCACCAAGTGGATCCAGGGCTCCCTCTGCTACTCTAGGGATGGCTCAGACCTACCTAGAACGTTTCTAGCACACTATTCCCTGGGGCCATTTTGTAGTCTAGCCCGTTCCAGCTGGACTCAGATTGGCTGACAGTGCAAATCAGCTTTCCTTTGGGCTGGGCAGAGAGTGGAGCAAGCAGAGTATACCCTGCTGAATTTGCCTCCCTCCCCCCCTGCACTGCTCGTGCTCCCTCTATCCCTCCTTATTTATAAATAAATAAAATCTTTTTTTTTAAAGATTTTATTTATTTGACAGAGAGAGAGACAGCGAGAGGGAACACAAGCAGGGGGAGTGGGAGAGGGAGAAGCAGGCCTCCTGCAGAGCAGGGAGCCCAGCAGTCCCATGTAGTCAACAAGTCCGTAAGAATTAAGTATCTCCAGGGCCCAGCACTGCCCCCAGCTGAGTGCCCCAGGAAGGCTAAGTTAGAGCTCCCATTCCCAGGGGCAGTGCAGGGATACCCTGGCAGGAAGGGAGCAAAAGACTCTATATCAAAGGGGTGCGGGCAGGTCACCAGCCTCTCACCAGCCCCCACCGGCCCCGACATTGCTCCCTTGGCTTTACAATGCTTATTGATCCTTCTGCTGGACCAAGTTGGATTACTTGGGCCCAAGCCTCTCCCAGATGGGGCTACCAGGCAGGATGTCAATTCTGGGGAAAAATTTAGAGTGAGTCACCTCCCCTTATTCCAGGAGGTGAAGAGACTGGAGGATAGGACTCCCAGTAGGGCCTACGCAGGACACTCGGGAGAGGTCGTGTTAGGAACTGGATGTTTAGTTTGTAAAGACCTTTCCAGCAATAGAGTATACCTTGCTGAAGTTCCTCCTATGGCCTCCTCTTTACGCACTCAATCTTGCTATCCAACATTCCTGTCTTTTTTGCCCTTCCTCCTGTGTCCAAAAACTTGGTACCACCCTACCCAGTAAGCTGAAGAGGAAAGTGTGGGTGGCTGGATCTTGTGTAAAAGAACCCTGTGAGGGGCACCTGCGTGGCCCAGTAGATTAAGCATCTGCCTTCGGCTCAGGTCATGATCCCAGGGTCCTGGGATTGAGCCCCAAGTCAGGCTCTCTGCTCACCTCAGCTTTGCCCCCCTCCCCCCTGCACTGCTCGTGCTCCCTCTATCCCTCCTTATTTATTTATAAATAAAATCTTTTTTTTTTAAAGATTTTATTTATTTGACAGAGAGAGAGACAGCGAGAGAGGGAACACAAGCAGGGGGAGTGGGAGAGGGAGAAGCAGGCCTCCTGTGGAGCAGGGAGCCCAATGTGGGGCTCGATCCCAGGACCCTGGGATCACAACCTGAGCCGAAGTCAGACACTTAACTACTGAGCCACCCAGGCGCCCCATAAATAAATAAAATCTTAAAAAAAAAAAAAAAAAAAAGAACCCTGGGTATCAATACAAGATCCTGGACCTTCTTAGCTACCACACATTCTCTTCCCAGCTTTGTCATTTACAGAGCTGTATGACCTCATCTAGGTTGCTTGACCTTTCTGAGCTCACTTTTCTCATCAGGAAAATGAGCACAATAATAATAACAATACCAATCTGTTGTGAGGATAAAAAACACGAGAGGGCTGTGTAACCTCTAAATGCCTGTGCTTTTGTGAATTAACCTGGAACTGGAGAGACAGTCAGTGAGTCCCAGACTCAGTGCGGGGAGAGGTTGAAGTGATAGAGATAGAACAAAGTTAGGGGCAGAGTTAGTAGCCTGGTTAGTGCCCTGTCTCCTCAAGGGTAGAGTTTTGGATCATGGCAGGACTGGGCCAGATTGGCACACTCAGGAGATTCCTATGGAGGAGGTGGGGTGGGAGGGGGGAGAGAGAGAAGCTATGGGAGGGCATGGCTGGAAGATAGGCTGAGACGTTGGGGGTCCCCAAGACAGGGCTGTGGGTACCTTGAGCTTTCTCAAATGCTGTCCTCTGGGCCTCAAGAGAAATCTATCTTGGCTGCTTCTCTTCTTTCATGGTGCTGGCCACTTCCTCTCCTGGAGGGGTATTCCATGGCTTAGGCAGTTCGCTTCCTGTGTGTTGGGAGGGGGGGGTGCTCCTACAGCACACAGGCTGAGGAGTCGTGGTAGGAAACTTGACAGCTGCTTCCCCACTTCCTGACTTGGGGCACCTCTCCTCTCTCCCCTGGACCCTCCTTGTGCCGGCTAGGCTCTACATCAATGGGCAGGAGGAGGGAAACAGGCTGTGGGGACAAAGAGGTCTTATTACTATCATTACTACCTATTATTATTCCCATAATACTCTATTATTAACATGGCAGTGAAGAGGCCCTGAGGGAACTGGGGGACCTGGAGGAGCTGACAAAGATGGGGCAGGATCAGGACCTAGAAGAGTCACTTTCCTGTGCCTGGCCTAATCTTACGGTCCCCATCCTCTTCTGAAGGCCATGCAAGTGGGAGAAGGGGAGGAATGACATTTATTGAGACTCTGAGAGTTGCCAGGCCCTGACCTGGACCTTTCACAAATATTATCTAACTTATTCATCAGAGCTCCATGAACGGAGAATGGACAGAGGAGGAAATGGAAGGATAATGCCGCAGCCCAAGGTGGGCGGGAACACCACGGTCCCGGAGGAAGGGTTGAGGTTTGAACTCAACACTGCAGAGCTTTCATCTTAACACAAAGCCCTTTAGGCCAAAAAAGGGAGGGAAGTCTTCTCCCTCCCCATCCCCCTTCAGCTCCCATCCGGGGAAGTAGGTGGCTCGGAGGGAGGTTGGTAGAATCTGCCAGAGGGGCTGCGACAAACAGGGTTGGGCAGGCGCTCCTGCAGCTAACTCTTGGGCCGATCCACGTGGGCTGAGCGACCCGTCCCTCCAAGCGTGTGCTACGAAGAAGACTGCAGGAAGTGACCTCTCCAGACCACAATGGGGTCCCCCCGTGCCTCCACAGGGAGGTTGAGTGACCTCAAGGTTTCTCTCTGCTCAGTTCGCCTTGGCCTTTTTTTTTTTTTTTTTTTTAAGATTTTACTTATTTACTTGACAGGGAGATAGAGAAAGCCAGAGAATACAAGTGGGGTGGGGGAGGGGGAATGGAAGAGGGAGAAGCAGCAGGTTACCCCGCTGAGCTGGGAGCCCAAGATCATGACCTGAGCCAAAGGCAGACGCTTCACGGACTGAGCCACCCAGGCGCCCCTCGCCTTGGCTTTTCTCTACGCGGCTCCCAGTGCTGGGGATTGGGGTAGGGAGTGGGGGGGGGGGTCGCCCCAGCAGAGACAGCTGGGCAGCCTCTCTTTTTCCCTGCCGAGAAGGGGAAGGAACCCAACACAGGCTTGATTCCTACCCCCACGCCCCACCCCAGGATCGTCCTCGTTTTTCTGATTTGCACAATGCCAAGGGGGAGCTGGCCAAGCTAGGAGAGGGGGCACGGGCTGCGGGGGCAGGACACCCCCGGCCCGGGAAGCAGCCAGCAGATGTCTGGAGCCCCCTCTGCAAGTCCCAGCCGGTGCACCGCGCGACCACAGAGCAAGCCCACCCCCTCTTACAAGCAGCGACCCTCTCATCTAGGAGACGCTCCCTGTCTCCCGCCTCCCCCACGATCGTCCCCTGTGTCCAAGGCCTGGAGGAGCTGTGGTTCCAAGGAGCGGCAGACGGCAGGCCACGAGGCTTGGGCTGTTGGGTAAGCAGCCCCCCTGCCGGTACCAGCCGTCCCCGCCCGGCGCCCAGCGCCTCCAGTGCGCGACCGAGCCCCCGCCGCGGCCCCGCCCCCCGGAGCCCTGCCCCGGCGGGTGCGCTGCGCGGAGGGGAGGGCCGGCCGGGGCAGGAATGCGCGGCGGGCGGCGCAGGAGGCGAGCGGCGGAACATGTAAGGGCACATCCCTCGAGCTGCCGCCCAGCGCGCAGGCAGAGCCCAGCGGAGCGAGCGGGCGAGCGCGGAGCCAGTGCGCAGCCGGGCTCTCGGGCCGTAAAGCCGCGGCGGGCACCGGGCAGTGGCGGCCGGGAGCGGCGCGGAGGAGGGCCGGAGCGGGGGCTGCGGGCGCCGAGCGGGCGGCGGTGGCCCGAGGACTGCGCGGCGGGCGCACGGGGCAGTCGGGGCGCAGGTGGCGGGGCGCGCGGCCAGCCGGCCCCGGGCGCCAGAATCCGGCGCGGCCGAGCGGGGAAGGGCGCCGCGCCCACCGCAGCCTACAGCCTGCCCGGGACCTCGGGGCGCCCATGACGGCGGCGGCGACGGTGCTCAAGGAGGGCGTGCTGGAGAAGCGCAGCGGCGGGCTGCTGCAGCTGTGGAAGCGGAAGCGCTGTGTGCTCACCGAGCGCGGGCTGCAGCTCTTCGAGGCCAAGGGCACGGGCGGCCGGCCCAAGGAGCTCAGCTTCGCCCGCATCAAGGCCGTGGAATGCGTGGAGAGCACCGGGCGCCACATCTACTTCACGCTGGTGACCGAGGGCGGCGGCGAGATCGACTTCCGCTGCCCCCTCGAGGATCCTGGCTGGAACGCCCAGATCACCCTGGGCCTGGTCAAGTTCAAGAACCAGCAGGCCATCCAGACAGTGCGGGCCAGGCAGAGCCTCGGGGCTGGGACCCTCGTGTCCTAAACCCCCCCGGCTTACCATCTTACCTTCATGCTGCGCACCCTCCCCACCACGTGGGTCCCAGATGTCAAGTCAGGTAAGCCCCTTGGGGACCGAACCCTCTTTCTCTCCTCTCTCCCTTCTCTTGCCCCTACGGAGAAATGCGGGACTCCCACCAGCATTCCACTTCAAAGCTGAACCATGCTAGGGCCAACAAAGAGTAGGAGCTTAGGAGTCTGAGCAAGGGGGCCCAAGAGCTGGACATTGCCCTCCCGCTTTCAGGCAGGAGGGTCCTATGTGACCCAGGTGGCAGAAAGGAAGATAGGAGGGATGGGCCTCCCTATCAGGTTGCTTCTGCCCTGGCTCCGGTGGAGGGAGGCTGGCCTGAATATTCCCTTGAGGCTTTTCCCCACCATGGCTTTCAGGGAGCTGGGGAGAGCCAGGGGTGGGATGAACTGAAGTTTGCCCCTCCTTGTGCTAGGATCAACAGTCTACATAGAAGAGTTTGAGCGTGGAATTGGGACAGAAAGGTAGCCTCCTTCAGTTAGCAGAGTCATTAGGGGTTGGGCACAGAACCCAGCTCCCAAGGTGGGGCCTCAGGGGGAGGGTCTGAGTAGGCTGGGCCAGGACTCCACTACCCATTCTTGACAGTGGGTATTGGGTCCTAGGGCCAAGCTGCTGGCAGACCAGAGGTGTTGGAGAGTGGGCCACTGATGCCAAGGGGGAGTGGGCCTGCCCACCTGCCCCTGAGTGCCAGCTAGTGCCCAGATGGGCCAGAGGAGAAGAGGCTGGAGAAGGGGGTGGGCACCTGGGGTGTGTGTGTGGGGGAACGGGTGCAGGATGGGGTCAGGATTTGTTATTTGTGAGGTCTTAATCCTCCTTGAGCAGTAGGGCAGGGGGTGAGGGGCGGATTTGTGGTCAGGCAGGCCCAGGGGAGGGACCAGGAATAGAACCTAGAAGCTCTGGCTCCCAGCCCTGTGCCCTCTTCCCCAGATGCCCCTCCCAGCCCCGTGGGAACTAGGAGCGGGAGTGGGGAAGGATTTATACCACTCAGGTTTTCATTTCTCGGGTGGACACCCATACCCCCCTGGCCCTCACTACCACCTCCCACACTACCTCAGCCTCCAGCCCTCCAGCTTCCCCACCTTAACAAATAGAGTCCCAGGGCGCCTGGGAGCCCCATCTGGTGCCATCTACCCCTTTGGCCCTCCTGCTGAGTAGTGAGGGTTAGCTGAGAGCTTGGGCTGAAGGCAGACGTGCTGTATTGAGAACTGACCCCTATTGGTCCCTTGGGCCTCAGGGGGGCCAGGAGGAAGCAGGTGTGGATCATGGTGTGTGGCACATATACTATTTTCTGCTTTCCCCTGCTGTGGAGAAGGTTGGGAAGCCCTGGTGTGAAACAGCTCATGGTGGATACTTACCCTCCCGGGGTCTGCCCCGCCCTCACTGCTGTTCTTTCTTGCCAGCTCTCCTGCCCCTTTTGGCTCGCGGGGCATGACTCTGCTCCCTGCGTCCAGGCAGAAGCCGTGGTCCTGTGGCGGAGGCGTTGGAGCTGAAGGAATGGACAGGGCCCAGGGCGGAGGGCAGAAGGCCACGTGGGGCTGAGGATGAAGATTCAGCCTCTGGACACTCTGAGACTCTCAGGACATTCCCAGCTCAGGGCTTTGTAGCCACAGGCCTGACTTGTATCTCACGATGGAGCGCGGGCATCAAAGCATCCTCTCCCCAGCGGCCCTGTCATCCGTCCTGCAGACTGCTGGTAGTCCCCAGCTTGGTGTCATGCCTGGAGGAGGACATTTCCCCGTGGGGTGCCCAGCCAGCGCCTCAGGACTCGGGAGGCCAGCCTGGTACCCAGAGGGGGAACCACCCTGGCATCACCTCTGGACTCACCTGGGTGGGAGGGAGCTGACCAGCCCTGAGGCCCACGCGTGGGGGTCTCCTGCTGCTTAGGTCCTTCTGGGACCCCCACCCATCCAGGCCTTCTCTTTGCACACTTCTTCCCCCACCTCCTGCCCATCTTCCCCCCACTGTGGTGCTAGGCCTGGAGGTGGTGGGGGTGGGGTGGGGGTTTGACCATTACCATTTCATGCCTATCCCAAAATGAAGATGCCCTACAAAGGGCAGTGACCACACTGTTTGCCGAGTGGAATTCTTTGCCCACAAAGACCCCAGTGCTTGGAAGATCCCTCTCCCACCCCCGCTTTCCCATTCCACAGCCCATTCAGAAATCTCCAGCCTAGGGAGGGGGAGACATGGCAACCCGAGGAGGCATGACCTCAGTGGTCCTAGGAAGGAGGAACCGTCAGGACTGAGGGATGTTATACGGGCCAACTCGGTGTCTGGCGATCTTCTCCAGAAGGCCGTGCCACCCCTGCCATCCTGGGAGCTGGCTCAGCGTTCTGGGCAGAGCTTGTCTCCCTGTCATTTATATACTCAGGCTTTATACATTCGTACAATATGTGCAGTAAGTACTCCTCGTGGGGCGGTTTAGGAGGAATAATTTCAGCACATGAGAACCTCAAGTACAGAGAGCTAGCTGCCTGAGTTATTCAGAAACTATTAATCGGGTAGCCCTCGAGATCTTTCCATGTTGTGGCCGGCAATTTAGGCTGCCCTCCCTTCCTCTGTGGCCCACCACGTCTGGCCTTCCCTGTGGCAAAGCAGTGGCCTACTCCAGAGTCTAAATTAAAATTACCGAGGAATTTTTTTACAAATATCTCAGTTATTACCTCATTAGGCTTTATACCCGTCTCATGAATAGCTTAATCCCAGTGTGGCAAAGAAGCATCATCTTCCATGCCAACCCTGACCAGTGCTGAGAAAGATCTGGGCTCCCCATGCTGTGATCGATTGGTGATGTCTGCCATGGGCTGGGGAAAATGCCCAGGCTTATAAGGGGTTGGGGGGGGGGGGATGGTGAGAAGATGGTGTCTGCCACCCCTTCCTTGATGGAGCCAGGAGAATGGGAAAGGGTTAGCTTCTCCATCCAATAAGACGACCTCTAAAATAGAATCCTTGCTCTTCCAGTTGAGCCCGAAAGGTGACCAATGGTGGGGACTCAGACATGAAGGAAGAAAAGAGGTATCCAGGCCCTCCGAAGTGGGAGAGTGGGAGCAGGTGGGAGTGGGATGCAAGGCAACCCAACTTGTACTAAATGCCTCTTACAGGCCAGGCCCTGTGCTTGGCACTGGAGATCCCGGGTTGAGGAACAATCTGACCCCTGCCCCGAGGAGCCCAGAGTCTGGTGCGGAGATAAAATGCCAGTTGGTGCCTGTAGTTGGGCTCTTCCCCCTGTGCCCAGCACTGGGTCGGCCTCAGGGGAGTTTCCAGGATCATTCTGTGAGCTTGGCAAAGGGCAATGGGGGCGCAGCCAGCCTGGGCTGTCAAGGGTAGGGGGCACACGAGGTGGAGGAGGAGGCCGACTCCGGGTTCTGGCGCTCCCTGCTTTTCTGGAACCCAGCCCTGTCGGTTCCAACTATGCTTTGGTTCCTGCCCAAACCCAGCTTCGGCTTCTCCCCTTGCTAGGAGAGTCCCAGCCCCTCTGAAGGACGTGCTGCGATTAGAACCCTTCACACAGACCCTAGAATGTAGTAGGTCCTCAATATACATTAATAGAGATGGTGGTTGTTGCCATGGGAAAGAACACTCCCTCCCATTTGTAAAAGTCCCGTAGCTTCCTGAAGTTTCCAAGAACTCGCAGCACAGAGACTGGGGGCTCACATGCTGAATTTAGTTTTTTTTTAAGGATCTGTGACCTCTGGGGAGCGTTGTCTCTCTGCTGTGGAGGGAGACACCCTGCTTCATGAATTCAGGGGTGTCTTCACTGGTCCGGCAACTCCCAATTCTAAAAATGGAGCATAGACCTTCACCCTAGGAATGCTTGGCTGGACCGCAGAGTAGGGTCAAGGCCTCTTCGGGGGCACAAACAGGCCCTGACAGTGCCAGCAGACATGCATGAAATGGAAAAACCGCTCAGTTGGGCCTGAGGACGCCGTAAGGCCAGCGAGGGCCTGCTGCCTTCTCTCCCCCTGGCCTCACCCCCGTCTGATGCGTGAGTCATGGATGGGAAAATGAGACAGGGCAAGTCCCGGCCCAGCAACTGGGAGGCCTCTGAGGCTAGGGGCGGGGAGACAGGGGAGAAGGGGATGGGCTTGCTCAGGTCAGGGTGAGCTGAGGCTGGGGCTGAGGCTTTGGCAAGAGTGAGCCTGTTGCAAGGGTGAGAAGGAAGGCCAGCGCGAGGGGCCAGAATTGGAATCCACAGTCAGGTGGTGCTGCAGGAGGGAGTGGGGGTAGATCTATAGGGCCTTAGGGCATGCAACTCTGAAATCTGGCCCTGCCCAGAAGTTGGGGATGCATAGGTGCCGTGGGCAGGTATCCTACCAGGACCAGAGGCCCAAGGGCCCTGGTCAGACTGTGTTTTGCTGTGCGCCATGCTGCTGCTCGGCGGCTCAGTGAGCCCAGGCTTGGCCTCCTCCAGTCTCTGCTCTAGTCTGCGGGCCATGGTCTCCCAGCGTGTTCTGTCCAGAATGCAATCCATTCTCCTGCTTAAAACCTCCAGGGGCTTCCCCACTGCCATGGAGGAAGTCCAGGCTCCTTGGACATGCCCTCTCCTCAATCAGGGCTCTTTCTCATGCCTGCCCTCACAGTCTGCACACACGGGGCCCCTGCATGCTGCTGCCCCCATTCCAGGCCGGCAAAGGCCGCCCCGCACTCCCGGGCCTTTGCACCCCCCTCCTTCGGCACATTTTTGCATTGTTGGCTCACCACCTCGGAGGAGCCTCCCCAGTTCTGCCCTCCAGTCCAGGCTGAGTAACCGCTCTCTCCTCTGTGTGGCCATAGCTCTTCCATTAGTCACCCTGCGTGGCAGTTGGCTTCCTTGTCTGCCTGTCGACTAGACCGTCAGCACCTGTCATCTGCATATTCCTGCTCCCTCAAAGGATCTGGTACACAGTAGTTTCTTAATGGCAAAGGGTAGATCGAGCTTACTCTGTGCCAAGCATTGATCCAAGAACTGTTCAATTATTGAATCATGTAATGCTCCAGCAATGCTGTGAGGTCGCTGTTAATTCTTAGAATTCCCATGTTTTCCATTAAGAAACTGAGGCCCAGAGAGGTGAAGTGATTTGTTCAGAATCACACAGCCACTCTTAAGTGGCGGAGCCAGGATTCAGCCAAGTCAGTGGGACTCTAGCATGTTCTCTTAACCCAGCACCAGAGGATTAATTCTCACCGGATGAGTGAATGAAGGAATGGATGAATTCCTCCATCTCCACAGTGTCACTGGGAGAAAGATGCTCAGGAGCTGGGAGAAAGGACTTAAGCCCAGAGGAGTGGGGAGTCCGTCTTTGGGCTGGGGTGTGGAGGAGCTGACCGCAGCCAGTCCTTGAAACAGTGGTGGGTCTCACTATAGGAAAGGACATGGGGAGGTGTCCTGTGGGTTGGGAGGAGGCGTCCTGGGGCAGGACTAGTCTGGAAGAATGGAGAGACCCAGAGTGGGAAGGTACAGTGAGAACTCTGAGGGAACACATAGTTTTCCAGGCTGAGTGCTGGTCCTATGTTGGCCCAAAATGCTGTTTGTCTCATGATCTGGGGTATAGGGCTGCCCCATCCTGCATACCATGCTGCAGAGAGCAGGACTGTCGGCTCAGTAGATGTGACCCTGTGTGGCAGCAGGCCCGGTCCCAGAGGCCCACAGGCAGGGCTCACACCCAGCTAGGGCAACCAATCATCCCAGTTTGCCTGGGACTCTCCAAGTTTAAGCACAGAAAGCTCTGTGCCCCAAGAAACCCCTCAGTCCTGGGCAACTTGGGACAGCGGGGCACCCTATGCCCTGCCTCAGGGACGGGAAGCACGGCCGCTCCCACCCTCTTAGCTCACCAGTCAGCTCTGCCCACAGCTCTGCCCTCCAGTGGGGCCATGGAAGAGTCCAAACCTGGAGCAGCGGTGCGATGGCCCAGGGGCATCAGCAGCCTGGACTCAGGCAGCAGCGGAGGTTTCTGCTGTCCTTGGAGGGGACACCGGGCCCCTAGCTGCAGGGAGGAAGGAGAGCCAGGTGTCTCTGGGGGCTCTTCAATCATCTCTGCTTCTACCGGCCCCCAACCTCAATGTAATTCAATTCATCTCAACCTGGCCCTTTGTTAAGCACCTGTTAAGTACAGAGGCCTGTCCAGTCTCCCAAGATCATCGAAACAGAGAAGGCAGCAAGGGAAGGGAGGGGACTGTCAGGTGGGGACAGAGCTGTGATGGGTGGGCAGGGGATGCAGGTGGTCCTTGGGATGGAGGATAGAGTTCTATCAGAGGGAGGAGGGGAGGCAAGGCCTTCCAGGGGTAGAAATGACCTGTGCACAAATGCCAGGCTGGACAATGTGGGGTGGCACAGGAAACACAAGTAGGTTTGCACAGAACCTGGAGGTCCAAGAACTGAGCACAGAGGAAGTGGGCCGACTCAGAGCCTATTGACCGGCGGGGGGTCTGAGCTTCTTTCATTGGCAGCGGGAGTCTGTCACAAGGCTTTTGTTCTTTTTTTTTTTTTTTTTTAAGATTTTATTTATTTGAGAGAGAGAGAGCACGAGTGGGGGCGGGGGGGTGCACCACAGAGGGAGAAGCAGGCCCCCCGCTGAGCAGAGAGCCTGACTTGAGGCTCCATCTCACGACCCTGGGATCATGACCTGAGCCAAAGGCAGATGCTTAATGACTGGGCCACCCAGGTGCCACAAGGCTTCTGTTCTTAACACATACACACCCCTGGGGCGCCTGGGTGGCTCAGTTGGTTAAGCGACTGCCTTCGGCTCAGGTCACGATCCTGGAGTCCCGGGATCGAGTCCCGCATGGGGCTCCCTGCTCGGCGGGGAGTCTGCTTCTCCCTCTGACCCTCCCCCCTCTCATGTGCTCTCTGTCTCTCTCATTCTCTCTGTCTCAAATAAATAAATAAAATCTTAAAAAAAAAAAACCACATACACACCCTTTTATTTTTATTACAAAGATGTGAAAGGACAGCTCATTATGAAGAAGAAAACAAATATCACCTTTCATGTTTCTATCTGGCAGAGATAATCTTTGTTAATATTTTGGTGTATTTCCCTCTACATTTATTTCTATGCAAAGAGATATGTGATATATAATTATTACATATGATATGTTATGTGATTATTTTTCACACATGGGGTCATGCATTTTTTTTCTATCGTATACAAGGTGGTAATAAATGTTGGCATATCTAAACCTCTGTGTCTCTGGTTGTTTCTTTTCTTTTTCTTTCTTTCTTTCCTCTTATTACTTTGAAGTCAAATTAGCTTTCCTAAAGTGGAATGGCTGGGTCCACCCTGGAGAGCAGGGGAGGTGTGGTGAGCCCTGGGTTTGAGAATGGGTGTTGGTGGTGGTCTTGGGGAAGGGAGACCCTGGGAGCGGGGAAATCAGTTTGGAAGCAATGAGGCCTAAGAGCCACGGTGGGAATGGAAGGGAAAGATGGGAGCCAATGAGGAGACAGTGACTAGTTGGTAAATGCCCACTGTGGGGCGGGAACTCATGTCATCCACGTGGAGGCATTCAGGTAGCAGTGAAAAACACTTATGCTCTAATTACAGATCTGAGTGTGAATCCCTGCTGGGTCTCTCATTAGCAGTGTTATTTGGCACCCCGTTAAAACGGGAAGGATAATAGCCTACTCCCTAGGATCATGGTGAGAATTAATTGAGGGAAAGCCTGTAAAGTAGATAAGGCACAGAGATAATGCACAGTAAGCGTTTGTTACTACAGTAGTGTGATAATCCTCCCCTTGACCTTGCTCTGCCTAACCCCCATTTAGAAAGCTGCCTGTAATGAACAACTTAAACTGGCAATGCTTGCCCGTGCTTTTACCTGATACCAACCCCTAACTTCCACGGAGTGCGGCCTAAACTGGGCTAGACTTACATCCCTTCGGGATAAGTGTCCATCTTACAGCCCATGAAACTGACATTCAGAGACATGAGAAGTCAGCGGCAGGTGTAGACTCGGGCCTCCCAACTCTGGGACCCACGAAGTTCTCGCGACATCCCGGTGCCTCCTGGTGTTGGAACTTCCTGGTTAGAAGTGAGGATGGAGAGAGCAGGTGATGCTCCAGCAAGATTCCTTTGTCGTCCGAATGCGCTGCACTCTCATTATCTTCACCAGCACCGCTAACTGGGCTCCACTCCAATGGCTCAGAGCCCTTCACACACAGAAAGGCCCCTTCCCCTGCCAGGAAGGAGAGGGCGAGTTGCACAACTTGTCTGAGTTCACAGAGCATGTCGCACACCACGCCAGGAGGAGAACATGGGAGTCTGGCCCAGGCCAGCCCCGGGGAGCCCTTGGCTGACTCCCCGTTGCAAAGGAGTTGAGCCTCCATGCTCACCCAGACAGCAGAGGTAAACAAACTGCGCTCAAAAAGCAACTCTAAAATGCCGACAGCGTCTATTAATTATACTTGACTGCGGTGGTCAGGGCTGCAGTTTGGAGTTTTTGGCTATTTGTGCCAAGAGAGACTTGAGACTCTGTGCTTACCCCACTTCCAAAACACATATGCCCAATGGCTGTTTCTCACAATCGGGGTGGTCCATCTTGAGGGTCCAGCCCAGAATAGTTTATTTCTCCAGCAGAACAAAACATAACCCTCCCCCGGCAAGGTCTCTGGAAGCTCCACTCCCCACCATCTTCACCTTCCAATCCTGGAATATTTACCATCACCCTCTGTGTTTCTCTCCAGCGCTCTGGCTCTCAAGGAATCTTCAGGTGTGATCTTGTATTATCAAAACAGGAAAAGCTTGGAATATTTCCTGCTAGATAAGATGGTAAATCTAAGGCCCGGGGAAGTAAAGCATCCTCTGCAAGGTTGAGCCATGGTCCCTGAGTGAACACCCAGTCTGAAATTAGATAGACGAATGTTCCTAGCTGGTCATTCTGTTGCAGGCTGCGGCATGCATGCATCTGGGCCACTTAGGAGTTTAGGGAGGGGACAGCCTCTCAGCTCTTTCTCCTTGGCCTCTACTGGCTACCTGGGGGCTCCTCTCAGCTAGCCCACAAGTCCTCTTTGCACCCACTGCTGGCCTGAGATACTTGCAATGTAAAAAGTAATGCTAAGATGAGGGATGCCTGGGACATGCAGGGAGACCTGGGTCCACCTTGCTTTGCCCAGTGCCTCCTGATTCCCAGATCCACAGCCATGAGGTCTACCTGCATGGTTTGGTGAGAGGTGCACCCCACCTCAGCAGCCAATCACTTGTTCCTTTGGTCAGCTGCTTCTGAGCCTGGGCGAAGCCTGGCTGTTTCATGCAGCCCTCGGATTCACTGTCCTAGATGGGAAAGTGCAGGAGGGCAAGGCCCTGCATTTCCTTACTGTGCTCACTGCTGGATCCTCAGGCCAGTGGCTGGTCTATAGCAGGTGCGCCGTAAAGAGTGTGGAAAGAGCAAATGGGAAGTTGTGGTTATGTATGTGTGCCTGTGTGTGTCTGTGGGTACTATGTTGGGGGCTCACTGCCTCTCAGGGCCATCTCCTGGCACACTTCCAATAAAAAGAGCCTGGAAGACATTAGGTGGGTATGTAGTCAGGTGGAATGCACTGAGGGGACCTCTAAGCGGCTCTCTGTAGGAATGCTGATAGTCTGGGCCTAGGAGGCAGCACTCTGGGTCCCTCTTCCAACTGGGCCAATATCTGGCCCTGTGACCCTGGGCAAGCTGTGGGCCTTGTTTTCCTCACTTGTAGAACAAAGGAGTCAAAGTAAGTCAGTAGGTTCTAAATCCAGCAGATGGTCAGAACTTCCTGGGTGTTTGCTAAAAGCACAGAACCCTGGCCCTACCTGCAGCTCACTGAATCTGACCCCCTAGAGCTAGAGCCCAGGAATCAGTATTTTCAGTCAGCCCCTCACCCCACCCATGGTGATTCCGACGTCGCCAGGCTAAGGAAACGATGCTCAATGACCTCTGACAGTCATCAAGAGCTCAGGGCTGCTGTCCTGGCCGCCGGGAGCCTGTTGGAGGTTTATTGAGCAGAACCTGCTGAATGGTGTTACACACACACACACACCCTGCAATCTCATATATACCCACGTAGCTTCAGCTGCCACAGTCCTGGGGAGTGCCATCTGGCAGCCAAGGGCCATTTTGTTTCGTCATTTCCTGTGTGTCTTCCTCAGATCTTAGCTTGCCTTGTGATTTTACTTTCTCTGATCCCACCCTTATCAGAAGAGTCCCTGGAGAAGGGAGCCCACATGGGGCAGTTGGCCTCTGGCCACACTCTTACTGTCTGGGTCTCAGTGTTCATTCCGTCCATCCAGGAATAATATGCCAACAAATTGGTCAAGGTCAAAAAGACAAGGTCAGCGGGCGTGCAGTGCAACGTAAATACCTGGACTGTTTGCAGGTAGTTGTGGATTCCCTTGGCATGCTCGTCACATGGCAGCCCTGCTCTGGTCTTTCCAAGAGAGCTCCATGCTTTTCGTGGGCCTTTGTTCCTGCCTTGACCGAGCCGGTCCCTGCTGTACCTTCGAGACCCAGTGTGGGCGTCCTGGTGGCAGACAGACCCTAAAAAGGCCCCCAGTGGTCTCCACCTCCTGGCTACTCTTGTATAAACCCCTCCCCTTGAGAGCAGATTGGCCTAGTGACTTTGCTCCTAATGAATAGAATTAGATAGGGCGTCCCTTCTGTGAGGTGGCTACCTAGGATTGTGATCTCCATCTTTTGCATGCTGACCCTCTCCCTTGCTCGTTTGCTGAAGCAAACTGCCATGTGGGAAAGGCTCATGTGCTCGGAACTGAGGTGGCTTCTGGCCAAGAGCCCCAAAGAAACTGAATCCTACCAACAACCGTGTGAGTTTGGAAGCAGGTCCTTCCCCAGCCAAGCCTTCCAAGGGGACCCTGTTCCTGGCTGGGCTCCCGATTTCTGCCTTGTGAAAGGCCCTGAAGCAGGGGGCCCGGCCAGGCATTTCCAGGTTCCTGACCTTAGAAATTACGAGATGAGAAATGTGTGTTGTTTTATGCCACTTAGTCTGTGCTAATTTGTTACATAGCAATGGATAAATAATACAGATGTCTTCTTGAGGAAGATTTCCCATGATTCTCCTCATACCCCAGTCAGGGCCAGGTGCCACGCATCTGCTCACATTCATCGGTGTCCTCCACACACTCTTACTGGAATAACATTGCTTTACTTGTCTCCCTCTCTAGGTAGGGACCACATGCTCTTTACCTTTTATCTCTGGGGCCTGGCCCTGTGCCTGGCACACAGTAAGAGTTCAATAAATGTTTGCTGAGTGATGGAGATTCTAAAATCTCTATCCCTCCTTACCTCCCCACCTCTCCCCAGATTTGATGGTTTGCCTTTTCAGAAATGGGGTCAGGTCATCCCAAGATTACTGAGCAGTAGACAACACTAGAATGCTCTGGGCTGTAGGAGGGTGCTGCGTGAGCACAGAGAAGATGCTCAGGGCTCAGTCCAGTGGTTTTGGGGCCACATGAATCCCTGGAAAGCTGAGAATGGGGAGTGAGGAAGAGTGGGGACCCACTTGGACAATGCACCATCTCTAGCTGGCCTACTGAGCACAGGACATCCTACCTTCCTACCTCAGGACATTTGAGAATGTTTCCAGGCTGGAATGATGTCCTTTGGCCAATTAAAGTGCTATCCCAATGACAGGGAAAATGAACTCCTAGAAAAAGAAATTCCCCAATCGGGGTGCCTGGGTGGCTAAATCGTTAAGTATCTGCCTTCGGCTCAGGTCATGATCCCAGGGTCCTGGGATCGAGCCCCGCATCGGGCTCCCTGCTCTGCGGGGAGTCTGCTCCTCCCTCTCCCACTCCCCCTACTTGTGTTCCGGCTCCCGCTATCTCTGTCAAATAAATAAATAAAATCTTAAAAAAGAAAGAAATTCCCCAACACAACCTAAAAAAGAGCTACTTTGCAAGGAGCCAGACCAGTCACCTACTCACCTCATTCCACCAGCCCAGGAGAGCACAACCAATAGCTTCCTGCTATAATAATCTACCATAAACTTGGTGGCTTAAAACCACAGAAATTTATTCTTTCACTGTTCTGGAGGTCAAAAGTCCAAAGTCAGTCTTGGGCCGATACCAGGCTGAAACCAGGGTATTGGCAGGCCGTGCTCACTCTGGAGGCTCTGGGGAAGAACGGGTTCCTGGCCTCTCCCAGCTTCTGGTGGCTCCAGGTTTTCCTTGGCTTGTGGCAGCATCACTCCACTCTCTGCTTCCGTGGTCACATTGCCCTCTTCTCTTCTGTCTGTAATCTCTATGTGCCTCCCTCTTATAAAGACACTTGTCATAGCATTTACAGCCTGCCTGGATAGTCCTGAATAATCTCCCCATCTTAAGATCCTTAACGTAGCCACATTTGCAATGTCTTTGCCATATGAGAAAACACTCAGAGGTTCCAGGGATTAGAATATGCACATTTGGGGGCCATTACCAAGCCTACCCTGGAGGGTGTGCCCAGGAGAGAAACTGAGGCATAGAGCAGCCCAACATCATATTCTCATCTGAAAACTGAAGGCTGGAGTCTGAACTTCCAGACCAACTTCTTGGCCACTAACCCCCATCCCCGAATGAAGGGAGGCCCAGGACAGACAGGGCCAGCTCTGCCTTTGCCCATCCTGGTATGGAGGAAGTCCAGCCCTGCCTTCTCCTGGGTCCCTTGGTTCCCCTTTCCTGGCCCTCCCCTCTGCTGGCGCCTGCGTGGGAGGCCCTGGCTGCATGACTGGGGAGTCTGGCTTCAGAGCGGGGACTCTTCCTTTTCTCTCCTGAGAGCAACATCTTTCCCCAGCTCCGGCTTGGTAGCCCCATAGTGGGGGAGGCTGTAAATCCCCCACCCACCCACGGGAACAGCTGGGTCCCAGGCACATCCTGCGGACTTAACCCTTTCCAGGCCTGCTGACCACCCCCTGGGCCTGAGCTTCTGCTCCTGTGTGTAGTGCTGACCAATGGCCCCAGTCTTGTTCACTGCGGTGCTGAAAACTGCCCATCCAACCAGGAGCCAGGAAGGGGCAGGTCTGCTTACCCCCTGGGGTGGCTGCTGCTGACCACAGCATGAAGGGGGGTGCCTGGGGCACAGGAGCCTCCTAGCCTCCAGAAGGTCTTTGTTCAACACTGAACTGTCCAGGGCTCTGGGATGAACCAGGACCAGCTGGAAATACTCATATTGGCCCCCTAGGGCGCGGCTGCTGGAATCTGTTTACTTAGCTTTCTCCTCGCCAGACTGTATGTGTCTAGGGAGTAGGGACTTTGTTTATCTTTGGCTGATAATAAATTCTTATAAATGGCCTGAATAATGCTGAATAAAGCTGTCCAGAACTATTCTCCCTCTCTGCCTCTTCTGACATTGGATTCATTTGGGAAAGTTGCAATGGTTTGAAGGATGTGAAGATGTTTCATAAATTAGGAAATCACGCACCTTAGGGGTGATTATTATTAGAGTCTCAGAGAGGCTGGAAGTGGACAGCCTTATCTGCAGGAGGGTGGGGAGGCCATCCATTAACAGGTTCTCGATGGTAATAATCTCTCTGCTGGTATGTGCTGGTAATAAAATTTCATGGGGTTTTCATAACTACTATCTTATTTCATCTTCCCCACTGCCTGGAGCAGAGATGATCCTTCTCACTCGTGGATAAAGAAATGAGAATGCAGAGACGTTTAGGAATTTGTTCAAAATCGCCCAGTGATTGTGTGATGTCGGGGCTGGGATCAGAACCCAGGTTAGTGGGGCTGAGAACTGGCCCGGGGGGAGCAAGGAAATGCTGTAGGCACCAGAGGGGTGTGTGTGGGGGGAAAGCAGGGCCAGCAGGAGAGACAGCAAGCAAAAACTGGAATATGAGGCCCAGGATAAAGGTTAGGAGGCCTTAGATCCTACCCTGGGTGACTGAGGGTGGTGGCTGGGCAATAATAGCATTTATTGAATGCTAAATGTGGGCCAGGACTCTGCTAGGTGCAGTGTATGAATTATGAATAATTCATGTCAGAAAGACAGCAGGAACAAGGATGGGATGGAGGCTGTGAAGATAGAGGATGGGGAAGTGAGATTTTTCAGGAGGAGAAAGGGGCCTGGGGCAGAGGCATTGTGATTAACAGTATGCTTGCCCGCTCAGAACAAATCCTGGCAGATGTGTAGGCCACTGCAGGCTGGGAGGGAGGCATTAAAACCTAGCACTCCAGAAGTGGGCTGGGCTGTGAGCCTGGACACTCTGGCCCCGCCCTGATGGACTCTGATTGCCCCCACCCCCAAGTCTCAACAGAAAGACAATAGTCCCAGAGAGCCACCTCCTCGGGGGATAGGACAGGCGGGTGCCAGCCTGCCCAGCAGGACAAGGAGCCCTTGTGCAGGCCTCCTGTCCAGATCCTGCTCCACCCTCCCTGGCCCTGGGGGGTGGTCGGAAGTTTAGATCCTGGGGTGGGAGGAGGCCTGGAGCTCACAGTAAGGGACAGCGCTGGGACTGGGGTCACCTGGAGGTCTCCAGGGCCCCAGGGTGGGGTTGGGTAGAATGCTCTGGCTTTCTGTATTGGCTGCCCAGGGCAGCTTCTGGTGGAGCTTGAGAAGTGGAACAGACATGCTGAGGTTTCCAGACCTTTCTCATTTGACCCACACCACACCCCTGTGGGATGTGAATGGAAAGGATGCTTTGTCCCATTTTATAGATGAGAAAACAGAAGTTCGAAGAGGTGGAAGCTTTAGCCGAGGCCACCCAGGGAGAAAAGGCATAAGAGGAAGCTCCTGGATTCCTGCCAGGATGGGGAGTGGGGCGAGGAGGCGAGGGGTGAAGAGTCTATTCAAGGCTAAGCCCGTTCAGGAGACCGGAGGCCATCTGAGAAGAGGGAGGAAGGCTCCTGTTAGCCAGTTCACCAGTCCACCTTTTCCATTTCCTTGCATTGCCCTCCCCCCAGCCCTCAGGCCCCTGGGAACCCAGGCCAAGCCTGCAGCATTCCAGGAAGGGAGGCACGGGGTCCGGCCGCACAGCCCAAATCTACTCAGCTTCTCCTTGAAATTCCACACACCCAGAGCCTTTGGCAGGAGCCCGGAATGCGCTTCATCTGAACAATTTGTCTTTCATGGCGCATTTGCATCAATTACCCCATTGTTCCTTTCCCCTTTCCAGGACTACTAGGGCTGCAGAGGCGCTCCAGGCGCGCTTTGGGGGCGGGGGAATGCGCGGCGCGGGGAGGCAGGGGCGCCCCCTGGTGGTCCAGTCTGCACGCACACGTGCTGGTGTCCCCGCGGTACTTGTCACGCCGCAGCCGCAGCAAACCTTCCAGGTGGCCGCCCCGGCTCACCACTCCCCACCCAGGTCCCAGGATCCCCGGGTGGAGCAGGAGAGAGAGATTCTGGGAGGCAAGAAGGCACAACACAGGTGGGTCAGGCACTTCATAAGAGAGGGGTGCTCTGGGGGCGCCTGGGTGGATCAGCGGTTAAACGTCTGCCTTTGGCTCAGGTCATGATGCCAGGGTCCTGGGGTCGAGCCCTGCATCGGGCTCCCGGCTCCGCGGGGAGTCTGCTTCTTCCTCTCCCTCTGCCGCTCCCCCTGCTTGTGCTCGCTCTTTCAAGTAAATAAAATAAAAAAAAGAGAGGCGTGCTCTTGTGAGAAAAAGGGATAGTCCGTGGGTCCAGGGTCAGGCTTCAGCCCCCGAACTTCCCCCCACACCTGTGTGACCATAGGTGAGTCAGCTTGGGGGCTCAGGGCCTCATCTATGAAATGAAAAGCCTGGCCCGGAGAACAGTGTACAAGGGCGCTGAAATCCTGGGTGTGGACGCCTAGCACAGGGAGTCTGAATCCTGGCTCTGCCGCTTGCTGGCTGCCTGCCAGCTCTTCACCCTGATGAGGGTCTGTTCCTTGCTTTGTAAACCGGGGACAATGATATAGTCAGTCCTCATTATCGGTGGATTCTGTATTTGCAAATCAGCCTCCTTGCTAACGGCTATTAGTAACCCCCAAATCAATACTTGTGACGCTTTAGCGGTTGTTGGCAGACGTGTGCAGGGTGGTGAACAACTTGAGTTGTTCAAAGCACACGTTCCCAGCTGAGGTTGAGCAAGGTGATGCTCTGCCTTCTCTTTCGGCTCTCATACTGTAGACGAGTACTCCTTTTGCAGTCTATTTAGTGCCATATTTTTGTCATTTTGTTGGCGATTTCACTGTTTACAGTGGCCCCCAAGCACAGTGCTGAAATGCCGTCCGGTGTTCCTAAGCACAGGGAGCCTGTGATGTGTCTCAGAGAAAATCCATGTCTTAGAAAGGCTTTGTGCGGGGCTGAGTTAGAATGCTGTTGGCCAAGAGTTCGCTGTTAATGAATCAACAGTATATATTAATAAGGTGTCTTCAAGCAGAAATACACATACAACAAGGTTCTGTACTGATCGGTTGATGAAAATGTGGTGACCAGAGGCTCACGGGAACCTAACCCCATATTTCCCCAGGAGCAGTGGTTCTGTATATGCACATTCAGTGTTTGGGTAGCTTGATAGAACCTAAGAACCCTGAGTAACGAGAATCAACCGTACTTACCTCACGGCTCTGCTCTGAGGCTGGAATATGTCCAATGTGGCCCTGCAGTTCTTACAGTTCTTGTTCTGTGATGTGTGAGTCCGTGTGTCCATCCCCTGAAGCCCCTGGACCTAGTGGGGTCGGCCGCCCCGAGGTGGGATCCTTCCATGGGCACACACAGAAGCATCACCAGCCAGCCAGGCTTTGCGGCTCAGACCCGGAACTTCCAACAGTGACATTCCATTCATTTGGTGTCATAAAAAGGTCCACACTGCTCTTGATGACTCCGAAAGACTTTCTACAGACATTACCTCATTTGCTTCTCACAACAATACTGGGGTGGCAATGTCATTGTTCCCATTTCATAGGCGAGCCTGAAGTTCAGAGAAGCTACGTCCAAGGTCAAGGTCACCTGGTTATTTAGCTAGAGTCAGAAAGCTGCTCATTCCACCAGCTTTCCACCACCAGGCTTGTCCCTATTAAAACACGATGCTCCGGGGGAGGTAAGAGCCAGACCTTGTTATTGACATTAAAAAAAAATTTTTTTTTAAACATTTATTTATTTGACAGAGAGAAACACAGCGAGAGAGGAAACACAAGCAGAGGGAGTAGGAGAGGGAGAAGCAGGCTCTCCGCTGAGCAGGGAGCCCGATGCGGGGCTCGATCCCAGGACCCTGAGATCATGACCTGAGCCGAAGGCAGACACTTAACGAGTGAGCCACCCAGGCGCCCCTAAAAAAAATTTTTTTTAAAGATTTTATTTATTTATTTGTCAGAGAGAGAGAGACAGAGAGAGCACAAGCAGGGGGAGTGGCAGACAGAGGGAGAAGCAGGCTGCCCACTGAGCAAGGAGCCCGATGCGGGGCTCGATCCCAGGACCCAAGACCCTGCGCCGAAGGCAGAGGCTTAACCGACTGAGCCACCCAGGTGCCCCTTGTTATTGACATTTTATTGTGAATGAGTGCACTGAGGTCCCCAAAGAAATTGGCTGAGAGCAACTGGGAGATGAATATCTGAGCGACGCCTCTCTTCTGTGGCTAACCCAAATCACCCCACTTCTCCTACCTCCCTTTTGCCTGCAGCCCCTGTGGGCTCTGAGTCACCTGCCCCACTGTCCCCACGGTTACCTTCCTACACACTCAGTATAGCACAGCTACACCTAAGCCTCCCTCCATCTCACGCACCTGCCCATCCCTCCCACAACCTCGCAATCAAGTTAGTTCTATCTCAAGTTTCAGTTAAATTAAAAGTATTTACGGGCGCCTGGGTGGCTCAGATGGTTAAGCGTCTGCCTTCGGCTCAGGTCATGATCTCAGGGTCCTGGGATCGAGTCCCGCATCGGGCTCCCTGCTCCTTGGGAGCCTGCTTCTCGCTCTGCCTCTCTCTCTCATGAATAAATAAATAAAATCTTTAAAAAAAAAAAATTAAAAGTATTTACATATTTCTTGACTATGTAAATATTTTGCATATCCAAGCCATGCCGTATATTATGATTCACATCCCCTTTTCATACAACTTCATTCTCTGAAGTTAAGTTGCACCCTGTTTTTATTTGCTCATTGGCATGTGTATCTGTGACTATATCAGCCTCTATTTTGCTGATGGCAGAGTAAGCTCAGGACATCCAGACCCACAAGGGAATCTAGGAATGTTCTTTCCCTCCCCTCCCCTTGCCTTTCTTTCTTTTTCCTTTCATAATTTCTGAGCAGCCACTCCCCCCGCCCCACCCCCACCCCCACCTCCTGCTCTAATCTGTGGGGGATACTCACTGGGCCTCATCCACAGCTGGCAGTGATCTTGGTGTTTTCCTCCCCATCACCCTGAGAATCCCCTTTGCCTCTTACCTACCCATTCTCAATTTCCTGCGCCCCAAGCCTTCCTCTTTTGTGGTTTGCTCCTTCGTTTTGGTGAAACACCATTTCCAGCAGCTTCCCGGGAAAAGAGGCAAGAGAATTTTGAGGCTTTGCGTAGTGGAAATTATCTGTCCCCTGCCTTCACAGTTAACTGATAGTTTGGCTGGGTATCTGTAGCATTCTAGTTAGAAATTGTTTTCCCTTAGAATTTTGAAGGCAATTTTTTTTTCTATTGTATTCTAGTTTCCAGTATTGTTATTGAGAGACCGACAGCCATTCAACTTTTCGTCTTTTGTATGTGACCCACTTTTTCTCCCTGGAAGCTTGAAATATCTTTTGTCTCCTCTGCCTTAGGTCGTTGTTGTAATAGAACTGGATACTTGGTGACCCCAAACGTTCCGTTCTGGGAAGTGTAGGTTTAATTGCTCTGATAACCATCTCCTTTTAAATTCTCTGATCTCTCTTTCTGAACTTCAAATAGTAAGATATTTGACCTCCTGGATGATCCTTTAATTTTCTTATCCTTCCTGATCTATTTCCCATCTTTTTTTGTACTTTTGGGAAGACTTCTTCAACTTTCTCATCCAGCCCTTCTACTGAATGTTAGATTGTTGCTATCATATTTCTAATTTCCAAGAGTTTTAAAAACATTTTCTGAATGTTTCTTGTCCTTTTTATACAGCACTGTGTTCCTATTTCATGGACAAAACAAGTCCTCTCTCTCTATTAATCATAGTTTTTTTGAAGTTTTGCTCTGTTCCTTGCATTGTGTGCTTTTTCCAGATGGCTTTTAATCTGCTTGTTTTAGTTCTCTTTCAACTTAGATGTTTTCCTTAAATATTTGGTGATCCTGGGGCGCCTGGCTGGCTCAGTCGGTTAAGCATCCGACTCTTGATTTCAGCTCAGGTCATGATGTCAGGGTCCTGAGATTGAGCCCCACGCTGGGCTCTATGCTCAGCGGGGAGTCTGCTTGAGGATTCTCACTCTCTCTGAAATAAATAAATAAATCTTTAAACAAGATCTGGTGATCTTTGAATGTCCACTTATATATGTGAATTTAATTTTTTTTTTTTTTAAGATATTATTTATTTGCGAGAGAGAGAATGAGAGACAGAGAGCATGAAAGGGAGGAGGGTCAGAGGGAGAAGCAGACTCCCTACTGAGCAGGGAGCCTGATGTGGGACTCGATCCCGGGACTCCGGGATCATGACCTGAGCCGAAGGCAGTCGCTTAACCAACTGAGCCACCCAGGCGCCCCTATATATGTGAATTTAAGACACTCAAAAGCTAACTGGAAGCTCTCTGTATGGGTGGGGCTGGCCTCTCATGGCTCTTACTCCAGGGTGATCAAGCTGCAAATTTGTGGCCTCATTGCAGGACTCTCAAATGTCAATGCCTTCTCTCGGGATGGTCGGTTTCCCTGGATCAGAATCTTCACGTCTCCCACCAGGGAGTACGAGCTTGGCTGCTCCTGGAGCAGAAGCAGGAGGGAGTGGGTGTGTCTTACACTTCTATTTGTCAACTTTCCTTCATCCCCTTGTTTTTAGTATGATACTCCTGTTCTCAGCTGTGCCTGTTATCCCCGATCCCAAAGCTCTCTGGTCCAGTGTCTCTGGAGAGAACACCTCTTTTTTTCCACTATGGCCTGAACCCTAGCATTTTGGTATTTGCACTGAAACCCTCCCACTGAGATAATCAAAGACTTCCCACTTGCTGAACACAGTTGGTGGAGTGAGCTTTGAGGATGTTGACGCAGTTGATTACTAACCCTCTTTCCTGGGACTCTGTCTTCTCTTGACTTCTATACTCTACCCACATCTCTTTTCCACTCCTCTGGGTTCCTTCCTCTGCCTCTCCACCCCATGTCCGTTCCACTTGGGGTTTCGTCCTCAGCTTTCTGCTCCTGCCTTTCCCTCTCCTCCTCTTTCCTTCCGAAGATTGTCCTTCTAATTCCCTCTGCTCTACGCTGCTGCCTTCATCCAGGTCCTCCTCAGAAGTCACCCCTTATTATTCTCATTATTTGGTCATAGTTGTATATTATTTATATTATAGTATTAATTTTTTATTATATTTGTTTATTATTATTGTTACCTCTGAACTGGGTCCCTGGGCCTCCAATTCTTCCACTCTCTAACCCAGCTTTATAGTGTAGTCTTCCGTGAACTTTCTACAATTCACATCTGACTGTGTTACTCTGGTTTATAACACTTTAATGGACCTCAATTAAATGCATGAAGTCTGGGCTCCCTGGCACTTAACATGCAGATCAGGTTTTGTGACTTGTCATCATCCCACATCTACTCCCAGCTTCAACTCCTCCTGCTGTCCCCAGCCTAGTCCTTCACACACTAGCAAGAGCAGACTGCCCATAATTCCCCACACCCCACGCTACTGTGGCATTCCTTGGGGTATGATACCCTTTCTCCTTGGTTTCCTGATGAACTCCTGTACTTCTTAAAAAAAACTAGCTCAGGCGTTGCCTCCTTGGTGAAGCTTCTTTTGAGGCCCCCCCCCTGCCTTTTTTAATTTAAGTAGGCTCCATGCTCAGCGTGGAGCCCAATGTGGGGCTCGAACTCATGACCCTGAGATCAAGACCTGAGCTGAGATCAAGAGTCAGATGCTTAACCGACTGAGCCACCCAGGCACCACTTGAGTCTTTCTTTTTTTTTAAAGATTATTTATTTGACAGAGAGAGACACAGCGAGAGAGGGAACACAAGCAGGGGGAGTGGGAGAGGGAGAAGCAGGTTTCCTGCTGAGTAGGGAGCCCGACCGGGGCTCGATCCCAGGACCCCGAGATCATGACCTGAGCTGAAGGCAGATGCTTAATGACTGAACCACTCAGGCGCCCCCCACCTTGAGTCCTTCTGAGAGAATTCATCACACCTTGTCAGTGCTGTAATAAAACACATAGTTGTTGTATGTATAACAAATGCTTGGGAGTGTTTTTTTTTTTAATTTTTATTGTTATGTTAATCACCATACATTATATCATTAGTTTTAGATGTAGTGTTCCATGATTCACTGTTTGTGCATAACACCCAGTGCTCCATGCAGAACGTGCCCTCTTTAATACCCATCACCAGGCTAACCCATCCTCCCACCCCCCTCCCCTCCAGAACCCTCAGTTTGTTTTTCAGAGTCCCTTGTCTCTCATGGTTCGTCTCCCCCTCTGATTTCCCCCCTTCATTCTTCCCTTCCTGCTATCTTCTTCTTCTTTTTTTTCTTAACATATATTGCATTATTTGTTTCAGAGGTACAGATCTGAGATTCAACAGTCTTGCACAATTCACAGCGCTTACCAGAGCACATACCCTCCCCAGCGTCTATCACCCAGTCACCCCATCCCTCCCACCCCACCCCCCACTCCAGCAACCCTCAGTTTGTTTTCTGAGATTAAGAATTCCTCATATCGGGCGCCTGGGTGGCTCAGTTGGTTAAGCGACTGCCTTCGGCTCAGGTCATGATCCTGGAGTCCCAGGATCGAGTCCCGCATCGGGCTCCCTGCTCGGTGGGGAGTCTGCTTCTCCCTCTGACCCTCCTCCCTCTCATGCTGTCTCTCACTCTCTCTGTCTCAAATAAATAAAATCTTTAAAAAAAAAAAAAAGAATTCCTCCTATCAGTGAGGTCATGTGATACATGTCTTTCTCTGTTTGACTTATTTTGCTCAGCATAATACCCTCCAGTTCCATCCACGTTGTTGCAAATGGCAAGATCTCATTCCTTTTGATGGCTGCATAAGCTTGGGAGTTTTTTAATATATTCATGTGGACAACAAAGCAGGAGATGAACGCTATCTTCTGTGTGCCTTTCAGTCTGGATCATGAAGAATTCGCACTGATCAAGGTAGGGGGAGAATAACAGGGAGGGTCTAGCAAGTGTGTATTTCACCCCAGGCTGAAACTCCCAAATTATTTTGAGCTGATTGTGCACGAAGGTAGAGGTGTTGATGAGTATAAATATCGTTTTGTCACAGGCTGTGAAATATCTTGGCTCCCTGGCCTCCACAAGGCATCCTGAGAACCTCAATATCCTTAAATAGCAGAAACAGTAGTAGGAATATTCATCCTTCCATACCTTTATTCTTTGCCTACTGAGGAGTCAAGAAATGGTCCATTCACTCCCTGCTTCACACTGCCCTCTAGTGTCGGCTGCCTTGTCCTGCAGTCCCATTTCCTCCGCTTCGTCTCTGGCGGTGCCAGAGAGGAGCCGGGGCTGGAAGGAGGCTCTATAAGGCCTTGGAGTCAGGTGTACGTGCACGACAGCTTCAGGCATTACCCCCTCCCACGTGGATCTTTGAATGGGTTTTCAGAGGGTTTCTGAGTTCCCTGGAATTGGTGTGTATGAAAGCTTGTGACTTTCAAAATGTTGGTTATAGGGGCGCCTGGGTGGCTCAGTCGTTAAGCATCTGCTTTCGGCTCAGGTCATGGTCCCAGGTTCCTGGGAATTGAGCCCCGCGTTGGGCTCCCTGCTCAGCGGGAAGCCTGCTTCTCCCTCTCCCACGCCCCCTGCTTGTGTTCCCTCTCTCGCTTTCTCTCTCTCTGTCAAATAAATAAATAAAATCTTAAACACAACAAAACAAGACAAAACGTTGGTTATGAATGCTATGGATTTCAACAGTTTTCAAAAAAGTTCTAAACCCCTCAAAAAGTAAAGAACCACATAACCGCTTAGATCCTCCAAGGAACTTCTAGATTGCAGGGAGACCTCACCTTAAGAAAGATCAACATTGTCAAAGCACCTATATTGGGGTTACAGTAATTGCACTAAAAAACACTCCTGTCAGAGACGCTGTATTTGTTGCTCTCCAAGCTTTGTACTGCGGTTGACCCAGATTACCAGGTGTGAACAAGGAATGTGCGCAGGGAAGTTTCTGCAGGTGATGGATAAGGAAGGGCCTGGGACTAGACACACTTTTGATAGTTTATCATCTGGGTGAAGGGGTGGGGGAAGAGATAAAATGGAAAGGGGTTCACATTCTCTTTAAGTTTTCACAATGGATCTCATATACATAGTTGGTAGGTACCACAAAAAGTCACACACACACACACACACACACACACACACACACACACACACAACTCCCTCTGGTGGCAAGGAGGAAAACTTCATCTCCAGCTCCTATGAACTAGAATTTTACCTCCTGGGAATACGGCGGTTAATGCCAGTTATCTCATACAAAAACACACAGAGGACGGAAATAAAAATCACAGTTGCACAAACTGTTTCATGCACTTTCTTGTGAAAATTTCCCTAACTTGTCATTTTAGGGACATTTTATTAAACCGCAAAACCATAAAATCCCCAGAGCTTACTCACAGTGGCCAGTCCTACCTTTAATAACTTGGATATTATGAAACTTACTGATTCCTGTCACTGGCTGTCATTTGACAAAATTAAAAATCATACTTCATTTTTTCTTGATCATTTTTGTTTTTTTAACTTTATTTTACAGGTAAAATAAGTGAATCAGGATAAAATAATAATCTACTAAAAACATAGAATGGTGGTTTCCAAATTTGGGGGGTTTAAGACCCCTTTACACTCTTTATTGAGAAGCCTATACACTTTTTGTTTAAGTAGGTAGTAGTTGTCAATATTTACCTTTCTAAAAACTAAAACAGAAAATTTTTAAATACTGGTTAATCCATTTAATAACTATATTAATAACCCACCTTACATGTTAATATAAATAAAATATTTTAATAAATATATTATAAATCACATAACAGAAATAATATAAATAAAATGAATTATCATTATTTGTTTTATTTATTTATTTTTTAAAGATTTTATTTATTTATTTGACAGAGACACAGCAAGAGAGGGAACACAAGCAGGGGGAGTGGGAGAGGGAGAGGCAGGCTTCCCGCTGAGCAGGGAGCCCGATGCGGGGCTCGATCCCAGGACCCTGGGATCATGACCTGAGCCGAAGGCAGACGCTTAACAACTGAGCCACCCAGGAGCCCCTATTTTGTATTTTGATAAATCCTTTCAGTGTTTGGCTTAATAGAAGCCAGTTGCGTTCTCACATTGCTTCTGTAGTCCATCTGTTAGAATGTTTTGGTTGAAGTACATAAAAACATCCACCCTTATACAGATGTGTAGTTAGAAAAGAGAGTATTTTAATAGCCTTTTCAGAGAATTGTGGATAGTCTTCTATATTAAAACTCACCAGGAGCGCCTGGGTGGTGCAGTCAGTTAAGCGTCTGACTCTTGGTTTTGGCCCTGGTTGCAATCTTGCGCTCGTAGTCTCCAGGTTGTGGGATCGAACCCCAAGCCAGGCTCTGCACTCAGCACCGAGTATGCTTGGGTTTCTCTCTCTCTCTCTCTCTCCCTTTGCCCCTCCCCACTGTGCGCTCTCTCTCTCTAAAATAAATAAATGAATCTCACCAAGAGGGAGGTTTTTTTTTTTTTTAATTAAAAAAAAATTCTTTTTTTTAAATTTATTTGCGAGAGAGAGAATGAGAGACAGAGAGCATGAGAGGGAGGAGGGTCAGAGGGAGAAGCAGACTCCCTGCCGAGCAGGGAGCCCGATGCGGGACTCGATCCCGGGACTCCAGGATCATGACCTGAGCCGAAGGCCGTCGCTTAACCAACTGAGCCACCCAGGCGCCCCGAGGGAGTTTTTTTTTAAAGTTTAGCTACCATGTGGAATCTGAAACCATACAATGAAGTTTTCATAGTCTGTTACATTGAAATCCAATGTATTATGTAGCACTTTTTTTTAAAGATTGATTTATTTATTTGAGAGAGAGCAAGAGAGACTAAGCACGGGGGGGAGGGGCAGAGGGAAAGACTCCCTGCTGAGCACGGAGCCCCAGAAGCGATGTGGGGGACCCTGAGATCATGACCTGAGCTGAAACTAAGAGTCTGCTGCCCAGGTGCCCCTCTGTCCCAGTGTGAAAACGGGGAGCGGGGTGCATGTAAGCTCTGCTCTCAGAAGGAGGCTCGCCCAGCCTTGGGGTTTTGGTGAGGTTATTTCATCCTGGCTTGGGTCTTTTTTTTTTTTTTTTTTTAAGATTTTATTTATTTGCGAGAGGGAGAGAGAGCGAGCATGAGTGGGGGGAGGGGCAGAGGGAGAAGCAGACTCCCCGCTGAGCAGGGAGCCCAATGTGGGGCTCGATCCCAGGACCCTGGGATCATGACCTGAGCTGAAGACAGGCTCTTAACCAACTGAGCCACCCAGGTGCTCCCTGGTGGGCGTCTTAAAGGAACTTCATTGGAACCTCTGATCAGGAAGTCCCCTTCCTGGTCAATTCGGTCCCAAGATTCCTGAGACACAGTCATGGTGTCATGGCGTGGGGGCGGGTGTGAGAGAGGGTGAAGAAAGGGGGCTGGAGCCTGCAGAGGGGGGTTTGGAGCAGAGTGGAGAGGGGAGGAGGAAGCTGGCCAGGCCCTAGGTGCTCACCAGGCATTTAGGCAGGGCCCTTTGTCTGTGTTGGCGTCTCTTCCCCTGACGTTGCTGGCCCCAGCCTGGACATGGGGTGAGGAGGTGGTCATAGTCTGGAGTGACCTCTGAGAGGCTCAGTTTACCATCAACAAAGGCCCAGCTGTCCAGCTGTTGTTTCTATGTATGTCCCAGCACATTGTTGGAGGGGAGAGCGGTTCATCACCTATGTCAAGGTCAGTAAGTGGCTGCTTCTCCCAGGGGGAGGGTGCCCAGACCTCTGGGTGCCAAGAACTTGAACAAGATGGCTTCCCAGACAGCCCTTTCCCTGTGCCCTTAGCCATGAGCACTCCAACCTTATTTCAGGATGCTGGGGAACAAACAAGGCTTCTCCTGAGCCCTGAGGGCCAATTTCCTGCACTGTCTTTGGTCAGAAGGCTTCTCTCTGTGTTGTCCATTCATTTATTCAACGAGCATTTATTGAGCACGTACTATGTGTCAAGCACTGTGCTGGGCACTGAGGATGCAAAAATGAGTAAGACATGGTGTCAACATTCAAGTTTGTCCAGGATAGTAAAATGTGACTTCAAAATTCTGGGTTAAACGCAGGGAAAGAGGGACACGTGGGGGCTGTGGAGCCTGGACGAGGGCTCCTAATGCAGTCTGGGGTGGTCTGGGAAGGCTTTCTGGAGGAGTCAACATGCTGCTGAGATTTGGAGGAGGGTAGGTACAGTGGGCCTGCGGTGGGGTGGGAGAGAAAGGCCTTCCGAGAAGCCTCTGCTGCTCCAGGAGCTTTGAGTAGCTCTGTGTGGCCGGAGCTAAGGGAGTTTGGAAGCCAGGGAAACTTCAAGAGTGAGATCCCAAAGGGCATGTAACTTGATTACGGGGTTTGCATTTCATCCTGAGGCCACTGATGGGAGAAATGGGGAAGTGACACGACTCTGTCTTTGTTTTAGGAAGATGGTTCAGACAGCAGGGGGATCCTGGAGAGGCTGCAGCCAAGCCGGCCACACGTGGTGGCCCACGCTGACAGAGGCAGGTCGGAGATCCCGAGCAGGGAGCAGGACCGAACACGGTGCTCCGCTGATCGTGGGGAGCGGGGGAGGAGAGGAGTGGTGGATGACCCCGGGATGTGGGGGTTGGCTCAGGGGTTGTGCCTGTGCCTGTGAAGGACAGAAGGAGGGGCAGACGTGGGGTTTGGGTTGGGACCCAGGTGTGAGGAGGGGCTTGCCGTTGGCTAAGCAAGCGCGCATGGCAAACAGGCAGTGTTGGCCCGGGCAGAAGACACAGATTTGGCACCAGGGCAGGAGAGCGGGCTGGGTTCGGTCCCCACTGACTCACCGTCCCCTCTTAGCCCTGGGACTAAGTTCAGCCCTTTGACAAAGAAGAAAATAATGTCTTCTGCAGCTGGGAAGAAGGACTAGAGGGAAAGCAGTGAGCCAGAACCAGGACCCAGGAAACCCGTGTCCAGGTGCCCAAGCCTGGCTTCCGGGCCCCGAGGCTCACTGTGGTATCTCCAGGGCCTGGATGAATGGATGTGGCTGTGTGGGGACCTCCAGAGTCCCCTGGGTCTGGAGCATGGGCGGGGGTGGCGGGAGGACAACGGCAGGAGGCGGGTCAGGGTGGTTCTGGGCTGTGTGTCACCAGCTCTGCTGAGGGGTGGCGCAGGTTGAAGTCAAGCCATTGACCCAAAGGGTTGTGTCTGTCCACACTGGGTGCCTTTTCTACTTGGTATAACTATAGTAGTTCTGAAAGTATCGGTCCCTAGGCCCGCAGTACCAGCACCACCTGAGAACTTGTTAGAAATGCACATTTCCAGGGCACCTGGGTGGCTCAGTTGGTTAAGCGACTGCCTTCGGCTCAGGTCATGATCCTGGAGTCCCTGGATCGAGTCCCACATCGGGCTCCCTGCTTGGCGGGGAGCCTGCTTCTCCCTCTGACCCTCCCCTTCTCATGTGCTCTCTGTCTCTCTCATTCTCTCTGTCTCAAATAAATAAAATCTTAAAAAAAAAAAAAAAAAGAAATGCACATTTCCAGGCTCTGCTCATGACCTGCTGAATCCGAAACTCCGGGGGTAGGGCCCGGAGTCTGTGTTTTACCAAGCCCTGCAGGGGATGCTGATGCACTCACTACAAAAGTTGAAAACCATGGGGCTAGCAGAGGCCTGCTCTTTTGACACCGTGCTGCGCCTGAGCCCCATCTCCTGCCCCGCTCCGCAGACAACTTTCTCAGCAGGAAGGGAAAACTGTACCTGGAGAGAAGTGGTGCGATGCCTAGAACCAACTGAGCTGCGCAGACAGGAAGTCCTGTGCAGGAGATGGGTGTGGAGTCTGGGAAGGCCTCTGGGAGGAGGTGGCTTCCAGCAGGGACTCCATCCACTGACTGAAAGCAGAAGAGAGTAACGTGTCTGCTTCGGAAGATGGCAAGCTCGAAGATACAGAAGTGGAAAGCCAGGGAATTCGGGCGGGAGGCAGGAATGGACTCACGTGGCTAGGACGGAGGGGCAGGCAAACTGGGAATTGGGCAAGAGAGGCCTGGCTGGAGACAGAGGTGGGGCACATTGGGGGAAGGGTGGAAAGGGGGAGGGGGAGGCCGAATTGGGGAAGAGACACAGTGAGCTGGCTTCTGGGTTCCAGCCTTGCTGACTGCTCACATGCCACTTATTTATTTATTTATTTATTTTTAAAGATTTTATTTATTTATTTGACAGACAGAGAGACACAGCGAGAGAGGGAACACAAGCAGGGGGAACGGGAGAGGGAGAAGCAGAATCCCTGCCGAGCAGGGAGCCCGATGTGGGGCTTGATCCCAGGACCCTGGGATCATGACCTGAGCCGAAGGCAGACGCTTAACAACTGAGCCACCCAGGTGCCCCACTTTTTTATTTTTTAAAGATTTTATTTATTTATTTGCCGGAGAGAGAGAGAGAGAGAGAGCCCACAAGCAGGGAGAGCTGCAGGCAGAGGCAGAGGCAGAGGGAGAAGCAGGCTCCCCACCGAGCAAGGAGCCTGACACAGGACTCGATCCCAGGACCCCGGGATCATGACCTGAGCTGAAGGCAGACGCTTAACCGACTGAGCCACCCAGGTACCCCAGCTCACGTGCCACTTTGAAAAGAATTTGTTTCTAGTGTGGGGTCCACCCCTGGTTTGCCAGCTCACTGTCCACCTCCGTCCCCCACATCCCCTCCCAACCCCACAGTCAGCCCCAAACTCCACCTGCTTATTATGGAATTTCTGGAGAAGGGACCTGTCGAGGCCTGGGCTGGCTCCACGCTCTTGGGTGTGAGGGTTTAGCTGGCAGCATACAGGAGGTCTGGGGTGGGAGTGGCGGTGGCCTTTGGTCCCCCTCCTCCATCATAGCACTGGGCTGGCAGGGGAACTGAGCAGATGGGCTGAGAAGGACTCAGGGTGGGCAGTGCTGAGCTGGAGGAGAAGGGTGCTCAAGGGAGGACACAAGAGGTTTGGGCAGGGTGTGGGAGGAAGTCAGGGGTGTGTGAAGGTGGTGGGGAGGTGCGGAGCTTTGAAGGAGGGAGGGTGAGAGATACCTGCTGTTGAGCTGGAGGTCAGCCCCTCTCTGCCCAGGCCCGGAGCCTGCTGGGGCCCTCCCTGCCATGCCTCTCCCCAGCTTCTGGCCTGCACAGTGGTGCTGCGCCCGTCACCGGCCCCAGCCAGGCCTCCTCGGAGGGGAGCGGAGGGCCTCCTCCTAAGGGTATCTCGGCACTGAAAGTACAGGCTAGGGGTGCCTGGGTGGCTCAGTCGTTAAGCGTCTGCCTTCGGCTCGGGTCATGATCCCAGGGTCCTGGGATCGAGCCCTGCATCGGGCTCCCTGCTCAGCGGGAAGCCTGCTTCTCCCTCTCCCACTCCCCCTGCTTGTGTTCCCTCTCTCGCTGTGTCTCTCTGTCAAATAAATAAAATCTTTAAAAAAAAAAAGATTTATTTCTTTTTCCTTCTGCCTTCGGCTCAGGTCATGATCCCAGGGTCCTGGGATCGAGCCCCGCATCGGGCTCCGGGCTCAGCGGGAAGCCTGCTTCTCCCTCTCCCACTCCCCCTGCTTGTGTTCCCTCTCTCGCTGTGTCTCTCTGTCAAATAAATAAAATCTTAGAAAAAAAAAAAGATTTACTTCTTTTTCCTTCTGCCTTCGGCTCAGGTCATGATCCCAGGGTCCTGGGATCGAGCCCCGCATCGGGCTCCCTGCTCAGCGGGAAGCCTGCTTCTCCCTCTCCCACTCCCCCTGCTTGTGTTCCCTCTCTCACTGTGTCTCTCTGTTAAATAAATAAAATCTTAAAAAAAAAAAAAGATTTATTTCTTTTTCCTTCTGCTTTCGGCTCAGGTCATGATCCCAGAGTCCTGGGATCAAGCCCCACATCGGGCTCCGGGCTCAGCGGGAAGCCTGCTTCTCCCTCTCCCACTCCCCCTGCTTGTGTTCCCTCTCTCGCTGTGTCTCTCTCTGTCAAATAAATAAAATCTTAAAAAAAAAAAAAAAAGAAAGTACAGGCTAATACCATCTGTTGCTACATTGCCGCACCTCTTACAATTAGGTAGATAGAGAACAGCTCATCAAAGCATCACTTACAGTTTCTAAGGTTGGAATGAATTACATGGGGCTTTGGGGGCCCAAGGCTGGTCCATTCCATATTCCTGGTAGAAAGCATCATGCTGCCTGAAGACACGCATGGCCCGTATTCACGGAGCGCTTGCTGTGCCAGACGACAGGGGCAGGGCTGGTTCGGGAGCACAGAGACCTGGGTGCTGGTCTCACCTCTGACTCTTCCTTGCTGTGGGGTCTTGGGTGAGTTGCTTCATCATTCTGAGCCCCCACTTTCCTCATCAGTAAAATGGGGTTGATGATGGTGCCTATCTCAGAGTGTTACCTTGAGGCTTCAGTGAGAATATCCTCCGAGCTAATGTTTGTCAAGCATTTGCTTTGTGCCAGACGTTGGCAAAGCCCTCCGGACACGTTACCTCACTTGGGCCTCACAGCCACACTCTGAGGTAAGCACCATTATTGTCCCATTTTACGGAAGGTGGAGCAGAGCCTGGGAAGGGCTAAGGGTCTGAGGGTACACTATTGAGCAGTGCTAGTGAGCTGTGTGTCGATTCCCTGGGCTGGGCCACGTGTGTAATGCCACAGGCATTAATGGTGACACTAGGTTGTGGCAGCAAAGTGAAGGGTGATTACTTTTGGTTCTTTGTTCCTTCTGCTCTGGCCTCCTCAGCCCACAGCCCGGCCTCCTCTCAGAACTTGGCTCCTGGAAACTGGCCCTGGATCAACTGCTGGGCTTAAGGTGGGCTGGGGGGAGGAGGCCGGGAGGGGACTGGCTGCCCCCGAGGTGATGGCCTGAGTGGTGTGGGGGAGGGCGTGTGGGGGCAGGGCTGCCTGGAAGGCAGGCTGAGCCTTGTCACTTGCTAATTTGGGCTCCTCTGCTTCCCAGACAATGCCAGGGCAGTCGGGCTGACAGGTGTCGCCACTGAGGGGATGGGGCCCTGACTCCACAACCCACGGCCTTACAAGGCTTAGCTCCTCTGGTCAGACACTTCCTTCCTTGCCCTGTGGCCTCCCCAGCTCTGGGACATTGGGAGCCATGGGACCAGAGGCTGGAAACCCCTCCAGGTTTTCTCCCCTCACCTCACCTACCCCGAATCACTCCCTCTTCCTGGATTGGCCCCTTTCTCCCTGGATCTGGCGAGTCCTGGTTCTCGTTCCTTCTCCAGCAATCTTTCTTCTGTTTTCCATTGAGCTGGAAAGTCTTGGGAGAGCTGAGAGGGTACAGACCACATGGGCCCTGGTCAAGTCCGCCTCAGACTCTCCCTGAACTTCAAAAGGCGCTAAGGGAAGGCCATCAGCTTTGCCCCAGGGAGGGGGCGTCCCCAAGGAGGCCAGGCTCTCCCTCGGGCCACGGTGCACCCTAAAGCCGGTGTCCGAATGAGGAAGCTGAGTTTCAGAGAGGACACTGCAGTTGGGTCAATCATGGTGACCTTACATTGGGTTAGAGTCTAGAAGGCCTGCAGCAGGGTCAGGCTAAGGCAGGCATGGAGGGCCAAAGCTCGATTCACTGGCTCAGTACGGGGGGGCGGGGTTGGAGATGAAGCCGGATGAGGTGTATGAACAAGATCAGCCTGAGCATTTCACACAAAGTTGTTCACAGGATGGATCACAAGAGGGCGAGTGCAACCTCACATGTGAGAATAGAGAGCCAGAAGATGAAGGTTCTAGTAGGTTAGGGCTGGGGCCGCCAGGTGCAGCGTGGGGATGATTCCGCTCACGTGGACCTCGGAGCAGGCCAGGCCGGGCCACAGGGGCCACGAAGCTGTGGGGCGCCGCTTTCCAGTGCACGCTGAGGGCACCTGTAGGCCTCTGGCAGCTGTGAGGGTTAAAGGCGAGGCCAGGGTTAGAGGAGAGTTAAAGGAGGGATGGTAGGATGAGAACTGGGGTATAGTCAAGGGGACGGAGCGCCGGGCTGGCCGTCAGGAGACCTGGCCCACTCACCGTGTGGCCCCTTCTCTCTGGGCCTCTGTGTCCTCAAGGGCAACGTGACTGCCCTGGACGGTTTTCCTGCTCTGATATCCTGTGATCCTGTCAGTTCAGAGCTGACTTCTAGGAAGGCCAGGCCCTGGTGTGCTGGATTCTGGCCAGGGATGCGTGAGGGTCTGCTCCGGGCTGTCAGGCCCAGGGGACACTGGACCTGAGCGCCCCCAGGTCCCGAGCACGGCCTGAGCCGTGAAGTCCCGGGCTCGCGAATGTCCAAGGCATTACAGAGCATATTAATGTCTGCTGTACCAAATTGCCACAGCCCCAGTGATTCGGAAGAACACAAGTTTGTTATCTTACGGTTCCGGGGGGCGGAAGTCCAAAATCAGCCTCACTGGCCTAACAGACAAGGTGTCGGCAGGCCTGCTTCCCTCTTGAGGCTCCGAGGGGAGAATCTGTTTCCTTGACTTTTCCAGCTTTTAGAAGCTGCGTGCATTCCTTGGCTCAAGGTCACGTCCTCTGTCTTCCAAGCCAGCCCCACAATAGCATCTTCTCTCTTTTTTGATCTTTCTTCCTTTATCAGGTGTCCTACTACCGACCCTGGTCCTAATGCCTCAGTCTGATAAGGACCCATGTGATTAGATTGGGCCCCCATGGGTAATCCAGGATAATTCTTCAACTCCAGTTCTTTAATTTCATCAGATCTGCAAAGTGCTTTTTGCCATATAAGGTAACATATTCACATTTTGTTCATTAGGACATGGGCCCCTTTGGGGGGGGCCATCATTCAGCCCACCACAGGGAGTTCTGCCTGGGGGTCTTACAGGGCCATGAGGACTGTTTCTGGCTCTGTGTCTGGGGGTCACCCCTGGCCAGGTGGGTGTCTGTGTGAGACACAGCCTCAGAGGTCCCTGGACAGTGTCCCCCGCTCCACAGGCAGAATGGGAGGTGGGCAGATAAGCACCAAGCGGGGGGTGACCTTTAAGGAGGGTGACAGTGAGTGGGGAGGCCAGGAGAAAGACTGCAGAAACACACTCGGCTGGGGCAGAGAGTGGGGCCCAGGGCCGATGTCATCCAGCGGTGGCCCTTCAGCTGGGTGTGGGCAGCCTCCTGCCAGAGATCCCCAGCCTTGCAGGCAGACCCCGGAGGCCTTTGTCTCCAGAGTGGTCCCCACTTGAAGGAAGACTGGGGCAGGTGCAAGGACCACAGGGCAAAACAGTCTCATTTTTGAAGGTCACTTGTGAGCAGACAGCAGGAAAGAGGCTGACAGGTTGCGGTGGATGTGAGGATGGAGAGTTGGACCACATGGTGTGGAGGGATGGTGTCGATGGGGTCTGGGATGAGGGATGCCGGCCCCACTCTGTCCCATCGGGGACTGAGCATGACTAACACCCCAAGGCCCTCAGAGTCCATGATTCGTTGTGGTCCCTGCAACCCTCTTTTGTTCTTCCATTTGTCAATGTTTTTTTTCTTTTTTCCCTTCTAAAAAGCAGAATAATCCATGCAGATAATTCATTTATTTTGGTGCATCTTAACTTCTTGTAAGAAAGTTCTTGTGTAAATTACAAACATGGTTAAGCCAATGCGGTAAACTCCAGTAGACTCATCCCAACCTTCACACCCCTTCTCTGACCTCCTGCTGTTCCTGGGTGGATGCCTGTCCTTACTGTCCATCCCAGCCCCTCCACCCAGAATCCTATGCCTCCAAGCCCTACAACTTACCCCGCCCTGTCCCTTCTCCCTGGCAGCCTTCCAGCATGGGGGTGTTCCCAAACTGGCCTGAGCAGAACCAAATTAGAGCAGCCTCCGTTGGGCACCAGAATGGCAGTGTCCAAAGGGCAGGGTCTTTGAGCCCTCTGTAGGCACTGTGGGTGTGTCTCCTTAGGACACCCCTGTCCACCAGCTCTCTCTCCCACCAAACAGGCAGCATGGTAGAGCTCCCTAACCTCCTGCTGGTTGTGAGGCCTCTGGCTGGCCTCCAAGGGGGCTCAGTATCCTGCTTGTCCTGTCTCAGCCTGGGATCCTGGCCCAGGAGATGACCAACGATAATAGCCCCAGGATTAACATAGCAGGCATTGTCTTTCTCTGACTATAGGGTGGGTATTATGTGTTCATCAACTGTCCTAAAAATACCCAGTAAACAGGTGCAGCCTCCACCCCACCAGCCCCCTGGATTCTGGCTGGAGACAGAGGGTAGGACAGGGGAGAAGGTGAGTTAGTCTCACTGAGTTCCAGGCATGGGATGTGGGGTGCCATTTGGAACCCGGGAAACCTAGATTCCCGGAAACCTACTTGGAGGGGGGTACAGAGCATCCACAGACCCTCAGACCTCCCTGAGCATAAAGGTGGACGCTACAGCTACCAGCACCTCAGCTCAGCCCCAGATCACTCCCTGGAGTCGGCCTGCAGCGCTGTTGACGTCACCCCCAAGCCCAGGTATCCTCCTAGGGCACGTGTACCAGAGTCGCATGAGAGCCCCCAAATCCAGTCTCTAGTCCTCTTAGGCTTTTGGAACATGGGCTCAGGAGTCTGATTTCCACATTTCCTTGTGAGAGATGTAGGTCCGAGAGACAGTTTTCCTGCCCCCAGCCCCTGCTGGGCACCCCCAGGCCTCCCAGTGCCCACCTCCCCCCCCCTCCCCGCCCCAGCCAGAGCCCCGGGCTCTGCCCTGGGCCCGTCGCTGCTCAGTGCCTCATCTGGTCTGGCTGCTCATTCTCTCCCTTCTTTGGCTTGCGACCCCCTAGGTGGGTGCTGGTTTGACTCAGTCGGTGGCCTCTGTGTGCACAGGATGTGTGTGTCCCCCTGAGCCTGGACACACGTGTCTTCACGGCATGCCTGCTGTGTGTTTCTCAGCGTGTGTCTGCTCTGTGTGGGGGGGGGGGGGGGGGGGAGGGGCAGCGGGCCTGTTCTATTTTTACTGGCCAGTTGCTGTGGCCCATAGTTTTCATAGCCTCCCCTCTGCCTGCCCCTCACAGTCTGCGGTCCACAGCGAGACACAGGCCAGCCCAGCTCACAGAGCCTGAACGAGGTAAGTGTCTGCAGCCCAGGACTTTGGATCTAGGTCGAGCCCTGAGAGAGAAACTGGGGCTTGAGTTAGAGGAGACCACCAGGGCGTGGAGATGGAAGAAGACCTGTATCATGCATGGCCTGTACCTTTGGGTTGGCTGAGGGAACAGTTCTAAGATGCTCCCACAGTGTTTTAGCCTGTGGAATGACCTCTCTCCTGCAAAACTGTTACTGGAGGTAAAATCCCCACTGCCCATTTTCAGGCTAAGAGCCAGGAGCAGAATTTCCGCCCAGGCTGCTCAAGGGGCCCCGGGGTAGAGCCTGGGGATTATGTTATACACCAGGCTGCCCAGCAGGTCCCGGAGGGAGACGGCGCCTAGAGGCAGGGGGTGGCATTGGGAATCAGAGAGCAGGGGCGGCGGAGCTGCGTTGGGAAGTTTAGGAAGAGCCTGGTGAGCAATTAAAGTGGGCGATGGCTGCAGCAGAGGACAAAGAAGGTGCTCTGGTGTGTGGGACTTGGGGGGAGCCTAGTAGACCAGATCCCAGCCCCTGCGGACTGAGGAAACCATCTTGCCTCTTTGTTCTTGGTCTCCGAGGGGCGTGCTTGGCTCCCCTTGCACGCCCATCTGTATAGCAGGGCAAGAGTGGGTGAGGGCAGACTGCCAACCCCGCTGTCCACCGCTCCTGGCTCTGAGGAGTAGAAAGTAGTTGGTGGGGGGCCTTTAGAGGGAAGGCTGATGGTGACAGCATTTGGGGTTGGGGCATGAGAGTCTCTGAATGCAAAACAGAGGGGACCTTCTATATTGGGATCCATGGCTGGGGGTGGGGTGGGGGCTAAAGGCAGCACCAGGCACTGGGTTTGGGAGATCGTCCCACAGCGGTTCTGAGGTTAGGCTTTCCTGCTAAGAGCTCAAGACAGGGGTGTGGGGGGTGTAGGAGTACAGTGCTTGCTAATGATCAGTCAAAGAGGACTGGGATGCCCTTGAACTAGGGTCCAAGGTCAGGGGGTGGGGAGCAGAGGGAAGAACATGAGCCTAACCAGAAATTTGTGTCCCTGATTATCAGGTGTGCAAAAAGATCAGTTCCTGGCCCTATAGACACACCCTCACCCCCCCGCCCCCACACTCAATTACACACAGACACTCAAACGCTCAGCCTCAGTCTCCCAGTCTAGTTGATATTCCCGGTCCACCCCGCGGGGCCTCAGGGAAGAGAAAGCCTAGCTCTGAGTCAACCCCTGGTCATCCTTCACTCCCTCCCTCCAGGGGTGGATTTTCTGTCTCCTCACTTGCTACTTGTGGGGGAGATGGAATGCCGGCCCTCCAACCTCACATTTGCTATCTGCATCCTGACTTCTTATCAGGTTTCTGCTTGTCTTCCACAGGACCTGTCAAGGGGTCCCATCTGGTGGGTATCAAAGCACAGGCTGGGGACCCCTGGGCCTGGCATTTGTCAGGGGGGCAAGCTGGCGGGCAGGCCCTGCAGCTTGGCAGGAGGCCGAGGCTGGCCTGGGCCAGTAGGGCCCCATGCTGGTGACAGTGGGCTCTCTGAGGGAGGCGTGACCATGGCCAAATGCCTGCCAAGGGTGAGGCACATCCCCACTCAGCTGAGACCTGTTGCCCCCTGGGGACTGGCATCATGGCTGGGCAGTGATGACAGACAGACGGACCTGGAGGTGTTTCTTCACTGGCTAGTGTTTCTCTTTGGACTGCCTTGCTAGTCGTCCGAGGAGTGGAGCCCTCAGAATAAACAGCTGGTGATAAAATCTAATTTCAGCCAAATATCTGGGGAATTTATGGATTGGATCCTACCTCTCCCTCTGTGCCTCGGGGTGACAGCTGAGACTCTGGGGTCACACTCCCTTTCCCCCTCCTCCGCCCCAGGCCTCACCCTCCCTAGGTGGCAGAGGCAGAGGTGGGAGGCCCAGAGGGCTTTCTGACCGTTGGGGGGAGATTCAGGACAGGTGGCCGAGCCCCACTCATGGGCTGGGGGAGGAGGCTTCACGGGCACATAGGGAAAGGAGAGAATTAAGGCAGAGACAGGAGGTGGCTCTGGAATGAAATGACTGGTAGCCACTTTACAATTGTCCTTTGGATTCTGCCCTCCCCTGTACCAAACCAGGTTCCTGGGCCAAATTCAAACTCCTGATCCTGTGCTCCATGTCCCGCCCCCCCCCCCCCCCCCCGCCCCGCCAAATGCACACAACCCAGCTCCAGATTCCTGTCCTGCCTCGCACACTTGCTCCCACCAGAGTTGTCCTTCTTCCCCTGATCTTTTGCACAATCCCCACCCTCTATTAGAATGCTTTGTCCAGGCCCAGGCAAGTTGGTGAGTTGGGTCTGGCTTTGGAGTATCCCCCTCTGCTGCCTCGAGGACCCCCTTCTTGGCCTGGGTCCCCCAATTGTCGGGACTAAAGGGAGCCCCAGGACAACACAGTCAGGGGACTTCAAACTGTGCTCCACAGCCCGGGGTCCTCACAGAGGGCCACGGGCTCCTACGTACCCCCTTCAGCCTGTGCCGTTTGCTCGGATTGCCTGAATTTGTTTTGCTTCCAAGTAAAATTTGGTTTGAACAAAAGGCTTAAGAGCTTTTTTAAGTGGACGACAATTTATCTCACCTCGATTTTTGCAGAGAAGAAAACTGGCCTGGAGAGGGTCAGGATGAAGATGAGAGTAGAAGGCAGGATTTGCCTCACCTGCTGGCTTCAGCCCCTCCGTGCAGGGCCTCCTCCCCGCCCCACCCCAGGGCTGCCCCTCACACTGCCGTCCATGTGAACGGCACCCCTGGCACAAGGACATGGCTCAGCATGGGAATAGCGCCCCCTGGAGTTGTGCCATATGGCAGTTACCTGCATTTCATCTTTGCTCTGTGCCACTCCACTTTCAGATTCTCCTCTCTCTGAGAACTTCACCCTTGTCCACAGGAGAGACTCTAAACTCAGCCTGTTGTGGAGGGCCCCATGACCTCACTTTTCAAATAGATTTCTATGGATTCCATTCTGTTCCCCATGAGGGTTGGCAAACCTTGCTGGAAAGAGCTTGATAGTAAATGTTTTAGGCTTTGCAGGTCACATAACGTTCTGTTGCATATTCCTTATTTTACAACGCTTTAAGCAACAAAAGGGGGGGGTGCAGATTTGGCCTGGGGGCTGTAGTTTGCAGATCCCCACCCTACATACCTGTCCAATAGAGCCACTTACAGTGCTTATATTGTTTCTTTGCTTTTCTAAGATTTCTCTCTCTTGTGAGCGAATGAGTGAATGAATGAATGAGTGAATAAACAACAAAAAAAGAGAGTATCAATGCACAAATATTTATCCCATCCCGACCTGTTGGAATCCATTCTGTCTGATTTCTTCTTCCTGTTGTCCGGCTCTCCCAGGCTGGGCGCTGACACAGTCCCAAGGCCCAGCTGGGTTGGGAGGCAGGAGTTACAGCTTTCCCACATTGACGCTTGCTTTGTGCCTCCAGGTGCTGCCCCCCGACCACCACCATGCCTGAAGTGTAAGTAGCCCCGTCCCTCTCTCGGACTCGGAGGAAGCCAGGCCCTTTGCTGCAGATTTCAGCCCTCTAGGGGAGGCACCATCTGTCCAAGCCCTGAAGCAACTTCCCAGGAGAACAGGTTTTAACAGAAGGAACAATCCTGAGTACCTAGGTCCCCTGTGCCACCACGTGTCCTCCTAGTCTTTGAGCAGAACCCATGCTCCAGGCTCCCTGGGGAAGACCTTTGTGGCCTCTTACAGAGTTTTTCTCTGCGCAGGCCAGATGAATTGCGTGTGCCAGGCCATGGTTCTGCTTTGGCCCAACAGATGAACAAAGCTTTGGGAACTTGCCCACAAGGCCAGGGACGGGAGCTTTCCCATGCTGGAACCCTATGTTGAGGCTTCCCGGAATCTCCAGCACTCCTCCCCAACTTACAACGGCCAGCATCTCCCAGCAAGAACCTCCAGTAGCCCAGAGGGCCACTGGAGTTTTATTCTGTTCTGCTGGAACCCTTGAGCTGGTCCCCCTGCCTGATGCCTGATGTCCTTCTGGTGTATGGTTGTCACCACACCGCCCCTGCCCGGGCTCATCCACATGGTCCTGCTGTTGCATATGTCATATGAATTGTTCACACTCTGTCTTTTGCTCTCTCCTCCTGTCTTTCCTGTGGTGGATGCCTGAAGCGAGGTAAGTGGGATGTGGGGTATCTCACCCATTCTTGCTCACTTGTCTAACCCTGAGGGACCATCCTGTTTTTTTGCAGAGTCAGTCCAGTAGCAAAGGATCATCATTGGGTTATTCTACCCCTGCCCAATGACCAAACATTGAGAGAGGAGCAAAGAGGTGTCCTTACGCTCCCCTCAGGTCTTAGATAACTCTGACCCTGAAACAGTACTGAGAACACAGCGTGTGTCCAGTGCAGGGTTAGGAACCTCAGGGATCGGGCTCTGAACTGGCAAGGGTGGGAATTAGCAGCACTGATGGAGGGGACATTTGGCACAGAGATTCTCAGAATCACATACACCATTTTTCAATAACCATATGAATTCCTCAGTTTTGCTGAGGCTCATATTAAAGTGAGTCGCCACTGATCGATGGTCAAACGAGACGGCCTAGAGGCTCACCAGGTGGTGGGGAAACAACATTGCAAAGAAACATTTGCCATGGGTACATGACAGGGTGTAAACTGTGAGTGGCGATGACCATAGCAACAGGCCATTTCTCCCACAAGCACACTAACCTGAAATGTAGCCCAGCCTTCGCTTTAGGAGAGGAAAGGACAGACAAACCATTCTGAACAGTCAGGTTAGAAGTCACACATTCCATCCATAAAATATGAAGCCCCTTTTCTCCCTTAAAGCCTGCTCACTTCTGCTCTCCCAGCACACAGCACAGTACTAGTAGATAGCCGCTCTCTGGCAGCAACCACAATCGACGACCTATGGTCAAGAAGAGATACAAGTGCTCAGAAAGCCTCACGACCTCATTAGTTAGAGGTTGAACAGCCCTCCTTACCGACACCTCCCCTGGAGTTGGGGGGATGCTGCCGCAAGCTAAGACTTATTAGAACATACCTAGTTGGCAAGAATATATCAAGTATTTTTAATAAGAAGAGAAAACAATGTTTTTATAGCTGAGAAAGATTAATATGGATGGTGTTGACATTAAAAAAAGTTGTGATGTCTAAAAAGATACACTTCTTGATGTGTGAAATTCACAGCTTGTTTCTGGACACGACAGATCATCAACGTATTGGTATATTACTATCCAGAGCGCTAAGCAGGTGCATCTGTTTCATGCTTTTCAAAGGATTTGCACGTCCATGATGTCATTCTGTCTGTAATAATTCTGTGAACTGAGGAAGGTGGGTCTCAGCATCCTTATTTATAGATGAGGAAGGAGGTGCCCACAGAGGTCACATGACCCACACAGGATCCCACCAGCACTAGAAGCAGGATTGAAAGTGAGGGCTTCAGCCTCTAGGTCAGGGTCAAGGTCACTGACTACAGCATTCTTTGAATTTGAGGGGTTAAATCACAAAGATGAGGGGCCTTTTAAGGGACCCTATGGCGAGGATTCTGGGTAATCATGGTGAACCTGGCAGGCACGCATGCTGGCCTAGACCAGATTTTCAGTTCTGCCACCTCTATCTCACCACCTGTCTCTCCCCTTCTCACCCTCAGAGAAAGCCCAAGATCACGGCCTCCCGCAAACTCTTGCTGAAGGTGAGGCTTTGGGCTGGCTCTGGGGGGACATCCAGTGGGAGACAGAGGGGATGCGGTGCAGACTCTGCGGGGGTGTGGAGGGTCGGGGGAGGGTGAAGACGAAGGAGGCCTAAGTGAGGATGATGATGAGGGAGGCTGGCCATTGCCTGGAGCCGGGTGGTCAGCGAGTGGAAACCTGAAACTAGGGAGACCTGGCTCCTGCCCGGGTTCTTGAGGGGAGGCAGTGACCAGCTTCAGGGTGGTAATCCACTGGTGGCGGCCGGAGGGCCTTGCTTTATCTTGGCCAGAGTTTCTCTCTTTGGAGCTCTGTGGGCCAAAACACGCCCGAAGTGGGTACGAGGAGGACTGTGAGGGAAAACAGCTCCAGGGTCCGAGAGATGCTGTGTGTGGTGGCTCAGTGTTTGTTCTTCCCTGGCCCTGCCTATAGGCAGCACACACATCTGCAGGCCTCGGGACCGGCTCATTCACACGCTCCCAGGGCTGCCTGGTCGGGGCCCTGACCAGTGCGAGAGGACTTGTTGCTTGTAGGGCCAGCGGCAAGAGCCGGCTCCAGCCCGGGGTCCTCCTCCCCTCATGCCCTGATGCTGGGTGGGGAGCACGAGAGCCCTGGGCTCCTGGCTCAGCAGGCTCTGTCCTGTCCAGAGCCTGATGCTGGCCAAGGCCAAGGAGTGCTGGGAGCAGGAGCACGAGGAGCGGGAGGCTGAGAAGGTGCGCTACCTGGCCGAGCGCATCCCCACGCTGCAGACCCGCGGCCTGTCCCTCAGTGCCCTGCAGGTGAGTCTGTGGGGCTGACCCCAGGGCCTGGGTGGCAGGAGCCTGCACTAATACCAGAGCTCTGGGCTCTGTTCCTTTTCAAGGGGCTCTTCCCTTACATGGTCCCATGTCACCGCATAGGCCCCTGGGAGGTGGTGCTGGTAGATTCCATTTCGCAAGTGCGGGGAGGGAGCCTCAGGACTTGTCTGTCCTTTCCCTACAAATAGGTTTTTAATGTTTGAAAAACACTGATAACTGTTTCAATGCCAGCAACTGCAGAGAAAAGAGACTGGAAAGAAATACACCAAAATGTCACCAGGGGTCACCTCCCACTGGTGGCATCACTTGTTATTTGTAGTTTATTCTTTTTGTTTCATACCTAGCTTTCACATTTTCTGCAACTCGCTTATATTATTTTTATCGTAAGAAAACTTTTTAAAGAAAACAATGACATTCCGAAAGGAAAACAAAGGGCTTATGCAGGGAGCTATCAGCAGCCATGAACCTCAGAGAGAAGGGGTGTATCAGCTCCTTTCCAGAATGCAGGTTTTGCAAAGGCATTGGGCAAAGAGGCAGGAAAGGGAGGCTGCGGTCCAGACGACTCCTCTCTCCTCTTTTCTGTTCCTGCCTGATTAACCTGGTTTCCCCCAGGACCTGTGCCGGGACCTGCACGCCAAGGTGGAGGTGGTGGATGAGGAGAGATACGACATTGAGGCCAAATGCCTCCACAACACCAGGGAGGTGAGCTGGCAGGAGGGGAGGGCACGGCTAGCACAGGCTAGGTGCATGGTGGGGCGATGGGCGGGGGGGCCGGGACGTGGGCACCCTCCTTCTGCAGGGTTTCACAAGTGGCCACTTGGGAAGCTCTGGTCCCTCCACTCCAGCCCCATGGGGCTGGAGATGGGCAGAGAGAGGATAACCACACAGATGAAAAACACAAACTTCCTCTCAACCTGCCACAGGGGCTCTTCACCTCTTTGTTCACCCACACAAACAATCACATGCTAGTTAATAACATCTTCCCTTTGTGAATGGCTTTCATGTGCATTGCATCCTTTGATCCTCCCTACACGCGTGTGGATAAAGGAGGTGCTATTACCTGCACTTTACAAAGGGGGATGCTGAGGTTCAGAGAGGCTGAGAACTTTGGTCCGGGTCGCACAGTGGTGGTTGTGGGAGCAGGGCTGGTCGCTGCCCCCCACTGCGGTGCTCAGCGCTCCCTCGGCGAGCTGACCCTGCTCCCATGTGGTGGGGCAGAACGTGGAGGGCAGAACCCCTGCTGCTCTCGTGGGCTGCTCCTGGGTGCTTGTTCAAGCAGGGAGGAGGGGAGGGGGCGGGATCAGAGACCACTCTGTTCCTTCCCATTTCTCCCCGGAAGGAATGATGATTTGTGGCATCATGAATCTTCCCAGAATTCCCTCCAGAGATAGCACCCTAGAAATTTGATCCACCCCACTGGACTTAGGCTGTGCTCTCAATGAACTGCTTTGAAGGCTCACGGGGAGGGACTAGTTAGAAGCAGGAATGGGGCCCCAGGAATAGGAGGAAGCAGCCCACACTCCAAAGAGGGCTTTCAAACCAGACTTGTGCTGAGTTTGGTGGGGCTGCCCCATCTCCTCACGTAACCATGACAGAGGTGGCTAATGGGCTTTATCTGTCCGTTTACTCATTCATTCGTTTATCAACAAACACGTTGTGGCTATTCTGAAAGTGATGGGGGGGTCTGAGTGTCCCAGAGGGTCTGGCCTGGAAGCTGGAGAATGAATGTGGGGTGTAGCTTTGGCTGGGACCCTAGAAGTCTGAGATCCTCAGGAAGGGTGCTCTGGGGGTGCTGCCTCTCCCGTGAGCCCCTGCTCCTTCTCACCTGCAGATTAAGGACCTGAAGCTGAAGGTGCTGGACCTCCGTGGGAAATTCAAGCGTCCACCACTGCGTCGGGTCCGGGTCTCAGCTGACGCCATGCTCCGGGCTCTACTGGGCTCCAAGCACAAGGTGTCTATGGATCTGCGGGCCAACCTGAAGTCAGTGAAGAAGGAAGACACAGAGAAGGTGAGGACCCCTCTTCTCAGAACCTTTCACCCCTGTCCTATCACCTGTCTCTCTGTCACATAGCCTCAGGCAGGGGCTCCTGTTGGAGGCCAGACAGACTGCTAGAACATTCTAGAACCCTCTGGGAGACCAGTGATGAAGTCTTGTGATTCTGTCTTGGGAGAAAGAAGACTTGCTCCCTTCCCTCAGGCTGCTCTCAATCTGAGAAGGAAACCGGGACCTAGAGGAAGCCAGACCAAGCAATAAAGCAGAAACTGCACCCAGTGTGAAGAGAATGTAGAGTTGGGGTGACCAGGGGGATAGTGCCTTCTGTCACTACTGGGGAAAAGAAGACAGCAGGTCATTGTGGTCATAGGACACACGAGCACAGACATTAGAGAACTGAGTTCAATCACTCATTCAGCAACAAATCACTCAAAGCTGATTGAACTCAATATATGTGCTCAGAATGGATGGGCTCTAGAAGGAACATGAATGAAAGACGTGGTCTCTGGCCCAGAGAACTTCATAAAGAGAAGAGATGGCAGGTAGTATGCGGGTAAAATGGAAAACGAGCCAGTTTAGGGAGGAGGTAGGCTTCTTAGAAGAGGTGGCCTTGAGCACCAGACCAGGAGGTTGGCGTGGGTCTGGAGGCAAGGCTGGGCTGTGGTTCACTGGGGTGGGAACTGGCCCCGGCATCCCACTGTGATCATCCAGAACTCCCAGCCGACACAGCTTCCTTCTTCTAGTGGAGCCTTAGCTTTCCCGTGTCTACCCCAAATGTGTCCTTGGACCTCCCCAGTTGGGCAGGGGTGTTGGGATTTCCTCTTTTCGAAGAGGCTGACTTTCCCCTCACCTAGTTGCTCTTGTGCCTGGAGGGCCCCCTGCTGCCCTCCAGCCTGCTCGGTCTCTGACATGTGCGTGTGTGTGTGTGGCCCCCCAATAGGAACGGCCCGTGGAGGTGGGTGACTGGAGGAAGAACGTGGAGGCCATGTCTGGGATGGAAGGCCGGAAGAAGATGTTTGATGCTGCCAAGTCTCCAACCTCACAGTAGAGGTACCTAGAGACCAGCTCCCTTTTTCTGGGGCCCACCAGAATCTAACAGATAATAGGGGTTCCAGGACGATGGCTGGTGGGTCAGGCCCAGTGTGGTGCATTGATGGGGGTCAGCTCTGGTCAGCTTGGTCCTGGCTCCAGCCCCTGGAGACCTTGGGCACATCATTTCTGCTTTGGGACACTTTTTGTTCCCCTCGTCTGTAAAACTGGAGGTTGTATCAGATCAGTGTTCTCCAAGTGTGGTCCTCGGTCCAGGAGTATCAGTTCCACCAGCAAATGATCTGGCTTGACCCATGAGCCCTTGAATCGGCAACTCGGGGGGGTGGGGGGCAAGGCGGGGACAGCCCTCCGGGTGATTCTCCCGCAAGACCTTGAGAGCCACTGGGTTGGATGATCCCTGAAGGCCCTCCAGCTCTGACTTTCTCAAAGTCTAAGCTTTTAAAAACACCTCCTGGTAAAGTACCCCAAACTCAGAGTCCCTGGTCCCAGGGGGTTCTATTCAGAGAAGACAAGACCAGCCCTTCTCTGAGGAAATTGCTGGAGAAAGCAGCAAAGCGAGGCTGCATAAAAGCCCCACGGGAGTGCTGAGGGGCTGTGCAACAGGACAGGGGTCTGGCGCGTAGCCCTGGTACAGGAGGAAGAGATGGGCAAGTGTTAGCAGATACAGGAGAAGGGTGTGTGCGTTGTAAGGCTGAGGTGGGACTTAACCAGCCGTGGTGGAGGAGCCACAGTGTGGACAGCCGTGGCAGGGGTTCCGAAAGGGGAGGGGAGGGAGCCCGGGTCCTGGGCTGAGAGGCTGAGGCTTCATAGGAGCCCCTCTGGATGATGGTCCAGCCCAGGGTGGGGGGGGCGGGTGCTAGGGGTGAGAAGTCCCAGAACTGTATGTCCCACGGGGAAATCGGTAAGATGGCTTCTGCCTCTTTGTCCCTACAGGCCGGCTTGCTGCGCTGTGCTCTGGGCTTCCGTTTGCGCTCCTCCCTCCAACCTGGCTCACCTACCTCTCTGCATCCCACCTGGCCTTTCTGGAGCCTCCCATCCTGTTCCCACTTCTCCCCTCCAGCCTGAGTGTCCTCCTCTGGAACTGGGATTCAACAGACACCCAAGAGGACAGAGAGCAGTGTCTGAAGACCTCATCCTGGCAGGGTGGAGACCCCCGCCAGCCGCGGTGTAGCCAAGCTCAGGAGGAAGAGGTGTGAGAGCACCTTCTCTCTGGCCCCTTGCCACATCCCTCCACTACTTCTGTGACATGTAGAGTGCCCCCAGGTATCACAGCTTTTCCATTAAAAATCAGGGTCCTGGTCATTTCTGTAACTCCGGCTGTGAGTGCTCAGGAGAAAGAGACAGGGAGTCTGGAGAGATGGGTGTGCTGGGCTCCAGGCAGGAGCTCAGGGTCGGAATGGAGGTCTAAGGAATTGGCAGCTGTCTGCTAAGGCCCCTCTGGGACCCATTCTGCTCCGTCCCAGTGACATCACACAGCACCCCCTCACAACCCAGGATGCTCAGATTACCGAAGCCCTACCCTCTGCAATAGCCCCTGCCCCTCCTAATGATTCCAGCCATCAAGATGGGCCTCTCCATTCGAGCCCCTTGTCCTGCTTGATTTCACAGTTCCCTTTCTCTGCAAACCTGGATCACCTCTCGCTGGTGGCTGCTGGATGTTCCTGACTTTTCTGGACTGAGAGGTCAGGGTGCTTTCAGGCCCTCACCTGGTCCTACAGGCACAGGGCGGGAGTTAATCCGCACCCTGGCCCAGCCGGAGGGGACACCTTGCAGTTCTATGTCTTGCCACGAGGTGGCGCCTTTCCCCATCGCAGCCCCAGGGGGCCTCCTGTCCTGACCCCTGCTCTCTCCACCCCCATGCACCCTCCTCCCAGTCATTTTCTCTTCACACTCCTGGACTGGTCATATCCTCCAGGTCACATCCTCCAGATCCACTGTCCTCGAGGTGGGCCGGCCAGTGATCTGTCCTCTAGGTCTGGTTCTTCCTCCATCCCACTGATACCTGGACCCAAAGCATAGTGAGGGGTGCGAGCCTGCTGGGGTGGAATGGGGGGAGGGGCAGCCTCCCTCCCTGCCCTCCCACATACTGAGGAGAGTGGCTTCTCTGGAGCAGAGACCAAAGTTCTGGGAAGAGCAGAGCCTGGCTTCTCAGGGCAGTGTCCTGGCGACTCCTGAACTAAGCCTACAAAACCGGGGCCCTTTGACTTTTAACCACGTCAGCACTGGTCCCAGGAGAGGCTGAGCTGCCTGAGGAGTCCCCCTTCCTCCCGCCCTGTGACTCCCTGTTCTGCCCTCTGCTCCCAGTGTATTATTTGCCATAAATACGAGAAGCTGGGTACAAAGGGCAGTGCCAGCTACTCCCTGGGGCAGGGTCTAGCACCCAGGGCTGCTCAGCCCATCGGCCCCTGCAAGGACCAGCAACTTGGGATGGGGTAGGCGAGGCAGCTCTCTACCCGGGGTCCTTGCTACAAACAGCCCAGGAGGCAGAAGGGCAGTTGTGTGCAAAGAGAACAGCTCCTACCATACACAGAAACCCTTAGGCACAAACACACCCAGTCTCTCTCATACACACACATGCGAAGCTGGAGAACCTGATGGGGCCAGTCCGCACCACAGAGGATGGGGTTGGGCTTCATGCCCAGGCAGCCACAGAAACCCACCCTGCCCTGCCTCACAGAGCTCCTCCCGGCTGGCCTGGGTCCAAAGCATGGTCTCCTTGCTCTGTCTCTGCTCAGCCCTTGGAGAGAGCCTGGCCCCAAGTTCCAGAGCCAAATCTCAGTTCTGCCAGTCAACTATTAACCTGGGGCCCTGGCAGACTGGGGTCTCCACCCTGTCCTACAAAAGCCGGAGACCAGCCCCAGGCCTGACTCAAAACAAACACCTGGGTGCAGAAAGCCTGCAGGGCCAACTCAACACACCCAAGGCAAGGGCCCTCTGGGAAAGTGCCATGGCCCGGCCCGTGTGGAGGCTTTCTGGAGGTCATCATCTGGTCCCTCTTCCCAGCAGGGCTAGAACCAATCCATCTCCTGGGAGAGCGGAGCAAGGGCAAAGGGGCAAAACGCTTCCTGAGAGTGAAGACCATGGGAACTGAGTGGGTGAGGGAGGAGGTAGGCTCTGTCACAGGGCTGCTTTGCGGGGAAGAGCAACCTCTGGGAGGGGGCTCCTAGTAGAGTCGTAGCTGTGAACAGGGCCTGGGTGGGAGGCATGGTATCTGGAGAGCCATGAGTCTACTCCCTTTCACCACGGAGGGCCAACACTGGACCGGATACAGGGGGAGCTGAGCTGGGAGCTGGGCCTCCCACTAAAAACACCTCCCATTGAGTATATGCCGGGCGCCACTCTACACATCTTCACATTTCACCTTCACGATGCCCCTCTGAGAAAGGGGCACAGAGAGGTTAACGCCTGCCCTCCCATGGTCACACAGCAAGTGCATGGAGGTGCCAAGGTTCGACCCAGGCAGTCAGAGTCCATATGCTTACTCACTATTTTAGTAATAATAAAAATGATGCTCAATGCTTTATCAGAATTATATCATTACATTCTCACAAAATGCTAAGAAGTAGACGCTCTTTTTTTAAAAGATGTATTTATTTATTTGAGAGAGAGAGAGCAGGAGGAGGGGCAGAGGGAGAGGGGAAAGAGAGAGAGAGAGAATCCCCAGGCAGACTCCCTGCTCAGTGCAGAGCCCAACTGGGGGGGGGAGGGGGCTCGATCCCAGGACCCTGAGATCATGCATGGCCTGAGCCGAAAGCAAGAGTCAGCCACTCAATGGACTGAGCCACCCAGGTACTCCAATACTCTTATCTTGGATTGCAGGTTGAGGGCCCGGAGGCTGGGAGAGGTGAATTCATCCACCTGGAGTTGTAGGGTTTGAGAGCTGCATACCAGCACTTGGAACCTAGGTCAGCCTAGGTTCTCTGCCACAGGGAACCCAACCAACCACTTTCCAGAAGGGACACAGCTGGGGGTCAGGAGCCCTGCATATGCACCTGAGGAATTCCAATATCCCCACCGAAAGGGAAAACCTTCAAATGAGATGCAAATGCCACCCAACTGAGCAAAGGAGAGGTCTTCCTCCAACACCAGGGCCAGAACTGGGGGTGGAGGGACGGAGGATTTTTGGGGATGCCTGTGGCAAAGCTGGGTAAGTATCTCTTGTGCAGCTGGAGATGGATCTGGTGCTCCTCCCACCTTGGTAGGAATGACCAGGGCAGAATGCCCCCTGCTACCACCCCTGCCTGTCCCAGAGCCCTCAGGACGCCCGCGGCTGCCTCTCCCTCCGCATGAAGTCCCTGTCTCCATGGGGGGCGGGAGGCTGGGCCCCTGTCTGTCTGGAGCCCACCCCCAGCAGGGCGATCAGGGCAGGCCCAGTGTCCAGGGCTGCTGGGACTAAAGGGCCTGCGGAGGAAGGGAGCTGAGTTAAACATTAGCCCCAGAGGCCCCCCACGAGGTGAGTCAGACTCCCCGCAGGGATCTGGGCTGGGCAGCCAGGGGGGCAGTTTCATTCCAGGTGGGTGATCAAGCTACTGAAAACTGGGACAGGTTGCTGGGACCCGTGCAGATGGCAGGTCCTCTCCTGACCACATCGGGGCTCTTGCCTCAAAAACCCCCGAAGCTTGCCGGCCGAGGCTCCTTCACTGGAGCTGAGGAACAAGGGTATCCCCTTACTCCCAAGACACAATCCTAAGCTGGCCTGTGGGTCCCCTGAGGTTGAGAAGAGTGAGTCCCTGTAGCCCCGGGGCCCTGGCACCAGAGAACTATGGTCAATGTCTGCAGGCCCAGAGAGGGCAAGTGATTTGTTGAAGGTCACAGATATAATTGGGATGAAAACATGGGTCCTTGGACCCCCAGGCTCCTGAAAAAACTGGATGTGGGTAGAGTTTTGGTATCCCAGCCAGAGGCAGAGGTCCAGTGACCTGAGCAGGTGGCCCACCTCTGGGCCGGCCCAGCACGCATCTGGCCCTAGTACCAGCAAGTACCCCCTCACTGGTCCGCACAGACCGGGCGAGCCCGCCCTCTACTCCAGGTCTGAGAGAGAAGTATGGCCTCATCTGGGGGCCGGGTGTTCCAACCTAGGAGCCCCTGGGGGAGGGGATGTGTGTGCGCGCGTGTGTGTGCGTGCGTGTGAATGCTCGCGGCTGTCCATCTGAAGGTGAGCCTGGTGTGTGTGCACACACAGCAGGCAGTGTCTTGCCTGTCCCAGGGGGGGCGGATGCCCGTGTGTCCCTTGTACTGGTGCTTCCCAGACACAACCCTCCTGATTCGCTCGCTCTTTGTGACCCACATTTCAACGGCTGCACGATGGGCAAGCGAGGGCTGCTGTGGTGGAAGTTTCCATAAAGCGTAATGTACTCAGTGACAAGGGCTCTCCTTTGTTCTAAAATTATGCATGCCTTAATGTTATGATTTTAGTACTAACATATTCTTTACTTATGGAGTGGGAGCAGGGTAGGTAGTCATTGTTTTTTAATGTTCTTACTTTGCAAAATAAAATGGTATCAACACCATTTGGGTATTCACATATTTTTTTAAAGGAGCGGCAGATGGAGGGAGAAGCAGGCTTCCCGCAGAGCAGGGAGCCCAATGGGGGGCTCCATCCCAGGACCCTGGGATCATGACCTGAGCCAAAGGCAGCTGCTTAACTGACTGAGCCACCCAGGTGCCCCAGGGTATTCATATTTAAAACATATTATTTGTTAGTAAAAACCCAAAGCCAGGGAACCACCGCCCTGGGTTTTTGAGGGTATGAGTGTGATTACCTCATTTGTTTTCTGCCTTCCCCTAGAGTGGTCTGGCATGGCATGTGCTCAGTGGGTATATATGAATGGGAGTAAACCTGAAATGTCAGGGTGTGATTTACAAACCTGCTAGTCTGGGGCCAGGGATCCCCCTGGATCCCCACTCTGGCCTCTTTGGAGAAGGAGAGGACGACCTATGAGCTATGTAGATAAGGGTAGGGGGTGGGGGTTCCAGAGCCTGACGTCAGTTCTGGGAGGAGAGAGATGGCCCCCTTCCCCCACTGCTGGCTGGGAAGTCCTGAAAACTGCCCTTGACCGGGGAATTCCCCATGTGAAAAGCCCTATCTCCGTGGATTGTCCTTGGAGGAAGTGACCAGCACACGCTTGTGGTTTTTAACGTGCGTACAGTTGAAGAGTTATAAAATGAACATCCATGTGCCGACCACTCATGTTAGGAATGAGGGTATTGTAAATGTTTTCCAAGGCCCTTCCTCTCCACAGAGGAATCCACAGAATCCTCAGCTCTGTGTTTACTATTCTCTTTGTTCTCTTTATAGCGCTGCTCTGTATTTATGAATTCCTAAACAAGATATTGTCTACTTTTGCATTTTTTGGGTAAACCTAACATAAATGCATGCTTCCTGCTTTTTCCCCTTCGAGGTGAAGGTGATGAAATTCACTCCTGTTGATACATTTGCTGTGACATGCTAATGCTCCATATCCTGGTTTTGCTATATCCGGGAGGCCAAGGGATGCTTAGAGTCCCCCCCGCCTCCCCATCTCAGCTTCTCCCAGACCCAGCTCCTAAGGTTATACTCAGCAGGGGTTTTGGCCGATTTGGGTTTTCCTGTTCTTCCCAAAGCAAGTTAGTGCAATTCTCCAAAGCTTTATTGAGCACCTACTATACTAGGCGTAGAGTTGAGGGCATACTGAGGCGAATAAGGCATTTGCTCTTAAGACACTCAGGGGGTTAGCGCAGGGGCACAGACATCTTCAACATTAACACCTCTCTCCCCAGCCTGTCCTCAGGAAACCCTCCCTCCTCCTGCCTGCTCTGCAGCTCACGGCTGGGGTCTCTGGAGCACCCATACTCCCCACAGCCAGCCGTCTGTTGGACAGCTCCACCTGGCTGTCTCCACGGACCCTACATTCTAATGAGTGGAGGCCAGGGATGCTGCCGACCATCTTACCATGCATGGACAGTCCTCACAATAAAGAATGATCAGGTCCAAAATGTCAATAATGCTGAGGCTAAAGAACCCCTAGTGGTCTAAAGTCACCTTCCTCCTGAAACCTCCTCCTCCTCCTGCAGCCCAGTTTCATCAGTGGCACCTGCCTTCACCCAGCCCCTCAGCCTAGGGAGATGGGCTTCACAGGGATTTGTCCTCCTTTGCCACCCACAATCAGTCAACTCAGTCTTGACAACTGAACTTCGAAAGCTCTTGCCAACACCTCTCCTCTCCCCCTACTTGGCTGCCCTTGCTCAAGCCTCCTTCATTTCTTTTGTGGACTGTACAAAATACCCTCCCCAGCATGGCCTCCCACTTCTAATCTGACCTCTACTCCTACTGCCTCCAGAGTTGTCTTTCGGGGTCTATGACCTTTCCCATTCAAAGGCCATTAACCCTCCCTTTTCCTTCAAGTTCTACATATTCTATGGTGAAAAGGTAACACCCGAGCACAACCCAGGATCCTCACTATCTGTCCCCCCTCTTTCCCTTCAGCCTTGGAAGGAAGGTGCTCTAAGCCTCAAGAACATGAGTCTTCTCTCTGCTCCGCAAACACCTTCCACTTTTGCCCCTCTGTTTTTGTTGATGTTGTGTCCAGTAGCTGGATGCTCAGCTGCCATTTCTGACGGTTGAATTCCACTTAACCTTCAAAGGCCAACCCCGATGTTCTTTCCTCTTTAAGACTTCCCAATCCCTTCCATTAGAGTTAATCCCTCCTGATGACATAACTTCAGTTTCTATCAGTCTGTCTGGAATGAGGCTTGGGTGTGCATCTCCATTGCTAGAGTGGGAAGGTCTGGAGGTCAGGAGCTGATGCCTTACCATTTTTGTGTCCCTGACGTCAAAGCCACTTGGCTGATTGTGGTGGGTAGAATTCTGGCTCCCAAAAGGATAGGTTTAATTCCTAAGCCCTGGTACCCAAGAGCCTGACCTTACCGGCAACTAGGGTCTTTGCAGATGTAATCAAGTTAAAATGAGGTACGTCAGTACGACTCCATGAGGTGGGCCCTCATCTAATGACTGACGTCTGTATAAGAAGAGGGGAATTTGGACGCAGACACAGAGACACAGGGAGAATTCCTTGTGACGGTAGAGGTGGAGATTGGAATAACACACCTGTCACATGGTTACTAAATGGCAGAATCCGAGCTCAAAGCCAGATCTCTAGGCTCCCAGTCCGGCAATCATTCCTTAAACCTCACTCCTCACCGCCTAGGCCAAGAAGAAAGGCTCCCTGGAGGAGGGGGCCTTTTGGGGAAGGAGATGCCTTAGCTGTGTGTCTGTGTTCCCAGGCTTCTGCTCAGCAACTGGCTTGCTCATCACCGTCAGATCTCAGAGCCGGAGGGCACAGTGGAGACCATCAGTCCTGGATCAGTGCCAAAGGGAGGCCAGGCTGGGGAGCAAGGCCAGAATGCTGGCAGTTCTCCCTCTCCTCCTCCTCCTCCTCCTCCTCCTGGTGCCTGGGGCTGCGACCCATCCCTCTCAGAGCAGGAACTGCTGCTGCTGACCTTGCAGTTCTGATCCATCAGGGGAGATCAGAGTCTCCATGCTCAGTGACTGGCCGTCTCTCAGCCCATCCGAGACTGGTTCCTGGATAGAGAGCCCCTGGCACCCACCAGCCCAGCTGCACACTTTAAGGGAGCCAGGTGGTGCTGGTGGTGCCCGAGCGGCCGCGGCCTTCAGCATCCCAGTCCCGGTGATCCGTGTTCATTCCTTCCCGGGGAGAAGCTGAGCTTCCTCTGCCCTGTTACACACCCCGCCGCTCCAGCCCAAAGACCAGCACCAGCAAAGCCAGGACAGTGCCTTTGACATCCTTGTGTTTTCCGAACTGCGGGCTCTCCAAAGTTTACTGAACTGAATCTAAGAATCTCGTCTGGGGGGAGGCTGGCTTTACGCGGGGCGCGTTCTGTGGTTTTGCTGGCGGCACAGCGAAAGCACTGCCCGGCTCATCTCTCGGGGCCTCTTAGGGGCGCAGGGCCGCGGCGGGCGCCGCAGGCCCGGGAGCCGGTGCTCGGGTGCCGGACCCGAGGTTACGGTACCTGCTCTAACTCTCCCGCTCGGCTTCCGCTCTTGGGCTTCTCCGGGCTAAGCCGGTTTACCCGCAGCGAGCTCGGCCCGACCCCGCTCGTCGGGTCCCCGCCCGCCGCCCCACTCCCCGGCACCCCGGCCCCTGCGAGAGGAGGCGGCTCAGCGCCGAGCTGGTCGGACTGGTTCTGAGCAGGAAGTCCCCCGCCCTCGCTGCCGGCGGCCGATCGACCCCGCGCGGGCCTGGGCGTCTGTCGGTCCGTCCGTCCGGCGGCCGGTCGGACAGCTAGCCGGCGCTCGCAGGCGCGCGGTCGGGCCGGCCGGGGCGGAGATCAATGCGGCTTTGTGCGGGGCCGCCCACACCCCGGGGGCCGCTCGGGGCGGCGGGTGCGAGCGCGGCGGGCCGGGCGCGCTGAGATTAGCGGCCATGTGACCTTACCTGGGCCGGGCGGCGGGGGAGGGGCGCGCAGGTGAGGCGGCGGCCGCCCGGCCCTGCACGCGCACTCGGCGGCCGCGGGCTCGGCGGCATGGCTGTCAGCAGGAAGGACTGGTCCGCGCTGTCCAGGTGAGCGCCGCGGCCGGCCCGGGGAGCCGCACCGGGCTCTCCTCTCCCCGCCGCGGCGTCGGTCCCCTTCCCGTCCCCGGGAGCCGGGCTCCGAGCCTGGGTGCTGCTGCTGCTGTAGTGGGGGGGGGTGGGGGGGGGGGGGGGTGGCAGCCACTGGGGCCAAAGTGGGGAGCTCTTAGGTGACAGGGCAGGGCGGATGTTCTCGCTCCCCCACGGTTTTCTTTCCTCCTCTCGGGGACTGAGGCCACACACAGGGTGCTTGGGGGAGGCTGGTCCCCGGCCTGGAGAGCCCCCCCCCCCCCCCCCCCCCCCCCCCCCCCCTGCCGGGGGCGGGGGGGGGGACGGGGGGGGGGGTCGGGGGTTACCGCCAAGCCTCCTTCCGAGAGAGGCCTCCCCCGCTGCCATGTTTCTCTGGTAGAGACTAGGAGAGTGGGCCCCTGGGGAGGTATCCCTCACCCCCTCTTGGGGAAGAGGGGTGGGGACAGCACTCTCTCCCTGGAGGGTCAGAAGAACAGGGATCAGGGAATAGAGACCATTGGGCAACAGAGCCCCCTCCCACTAATGAGGCTCAAATTCAGAGTGTGGCATTTTGGGGTGGTGTCTGGGCTGGGCGACCTCAAGATAGTTGCTGTCCCCCTCTGTGCTTCAGTCTTTTTTTGTAGGCTGGTCTGTCAAAGGGTCAGGACACTGGGTATCTTATCCTTGCCTGCTGGACATCCTGTCAGGGTTAGATAAGCCTGGGATGGTGGAGGGTTGTCCTGGAGGCAGCACCCCTCACTGTGGCTGGTGACCCTGGTGACTCCTCTTGGAGCTACGGGGCACCTCCCCTCAGAAGTGTTCACACCAGCATCTTCATCTCTTCACCCCCCACTCTCCCTGCCATCTACCCCCATCTTGCCCTTGAAGAAACTGAGGCCCGTGTAGTAGCTCAGAGCTGGATTCCTACTCCTTTGATCCCATAGGGTTAAGGCAAGTAGAAATTGTCCTTTTTGCCCTTCCCAGGTGGGCATTTGGATACCGAGGCCAGGGTTCTCTCTGCAGAGCAGACCAGCACCCTCCCCAGGCCTTCCCCATTAAGGTGGCTTTCAGGCATTCTCCAGTGTTCTAGGATCTCCTTTGCCTCCCTCCAGAAGGGCTCTACAGCTTCTCTCGTGTCTCAGTCTCATCCTCCCGAGGGCTGGGGGCCCACCTCAGACCCTCAGGACCTCACAGGCTCTGAAGCACTGTTGCCTAGGAACCCCCCATGTGGTGGGGCCCAAGGGTTCTAGAGAGGGGATAAGGTACGCCCCGAGAATGGAAGGAACCCAGTGCCCCGGGAAAAGGAACCTAGGCTGCCCGGGAGGTTGGGCACACCCCAGGGAAGGTCTGTGCTGAGGGTGGAGCTTGGGGGTCCAGACCTTGGACTCTGCACGTGGGTCATTGTGCCTGGGGGTTGATGTGGGAGTGTCTTTGCTCCCAGGTGAGGGCATATCTGTGCCAGTGGATGTGTGCTTACATGGGTGCGTGCAGGTGTATGTGTGGGTGAGCGTGTTTATGGCCTGTGCAGTATGGAGATATCTGTGTGAGTAGTAGGTTCTTACGTTGCTGAGTTTGGGCTGTAGGAGTCTCAGTATGTTTGGTGTGAACGTTTATTGAAGACCTCAGTATAGTGCATTGGGTGAAAAATGCAAACCACACGCTACTTCATTCGGAGCTCACCAACTGGTGGGATATATGTGATTTTGTGTCTGAGAGCGTGCCTGGATATGTATAGGGTGTGTGTGTGTGTGTGTGTGTGTGTGTGTGTGTGTGGTGGGTGGGCAGCTGGAGCATGAGAACTTTAAAAATGGGAGCTGGGTCTGGTCTTAGCTTGTCCACTGCTCAGATGGACATGTGGCCGCAGGGGTGGGGCCGGGTTCCCACGGGATGCCCAGGGTGAGTGCCAGGAACGCCCTGGGGAACCAGTCCTGCCACAGGAGCCCCTGGCCTGCTCTCCCTGCCAGCCCCAGCCCGCACAGAGCCCCATGGGCAGACCCAGCTGGTACCAGCCGTCACTCTGATGAGGCGCCTGGAGCAGAGGTCCGCTCCCGCTCTGCTCCCCGGCTGAACAACAAGCCTCAGCGGGCAGGAGGGAAAGCGCTGTGAGTCACTGTCAACCTGTGATGAGGGTGTGACCGGTGTGGCTCCAGGCAGGGTCCAGGTGGGGAGCGGAGGGCCAGCCTGCCACCTATCCTTGGCGTGAAGTAGACATTCAGATGCTCCAGCTCTGGGATGGGGGCGGTGGCGAGCTGGTTGGCAGGGTGCCCTGGTCAGTGGCCATGTCCTTTCCTCCCGGGGCTGGCCAGGTGACGGGTGAGGCTGGGCTGGGCCTATCTGCAGGGGGTGAGGGGTGGGTCTGAGAGTGCCTGGGACTGAGCTGCCAGTGGTTAATCATTTCCCTGCCTAGGCCTTGAGCAGGTCTCCCACCTCCCAGCACGGCTCTCCGTCCTCCCCTGACACCTCTCCCTAGCCCATCAGGGCTGGAAGGGACTTCTGTGACTGCCCGTGGTGACCCCTCCTTGTGCAGAAGGGCAGCCCGAGACCTGTCTTCCCTAGGGGTTGAAGACTGGCCCAAGGTCATAAGGCCAGTCAGAGCTGGGCCTCCCAGCTGTCTGTTCTTTCCTTCAAAGAGTTACAAATCCTGCTCCTTGAGGCCCAGGGTTCTACAGATGTTTCTGGGGCAGACTTCCCACCCTTCCCCTATTTAACCAGAGCAGCTGAGCCTTGATCTGTTTTTTGAGCTTGTTTTGAGGTCTCCCGCAGGGAGGTTCTTCCTTAGATCTAACTTCTATCTGTTAAGCAGCTGAAAGCAGTGGTGTGAGTGACGTATTGGGGAGGATGGTGGCCGCACATGGAGGCGAAGAGAGGGATGTTGTCCCCAAGTGAAGGGCAGGAGGTAGAGGAAAGAATTGTCGGGAAGGAGGGAGTGGTGGGGCGGCTGCCTAAGGCTGTGGCATCAGCTGGGGAGAGTGGCTGGGACTCCCAGATGGTGGGACCCAGGTTCCGTCCTGGGCCTGGCTCTGGTCAGTGCGTTGGCCATGGGGCTTCCCCAAAACCTCTGCTCTCCCAGGCTGCACCATGAGCTCTGGCCTGCCCTGGGGTGGAGAATCCCACATGGTCAGAGGCCCTCCCAGGCTCCCCAGCTTCTTCCTCTGAACATACACTGACAGGCTGTCAAGAAGGTGGGGACTCACTCTGGCTTAGGGGCAGCCCTCCTCGGACCGCCTCTTCTGGCATCTGGTATTGTGGTTAAGGGTACAGGCTTTTGAGAAGCTGACCTGGCATGGAATCTTATTTTTTTCCTTTTGATTAATTGTGCTATCTTGGGAAAATTACTAGCCCCAGTGACCTTCCATTTCCTCATCTGTGAAATGGGGATAACACCACCTTACCTCATGGGGTTGTTGTGAGGTTTAATGTCCACGTTCTTTGTAAAATACTAAGAACGGTGCCTGGCATTATAGTAAGCACTTAGATGTTAGTACTCTCACTTCTTGATTCCTTTTTCAACTAATATTTGTGTGCTACTGAACGTTAAGCACCATTCTAACGCCCTTACTTATCATATATTTATTATGGGGATTTCAACAGTTGCACCTGCTGAGGTTCCCCTTGAAAACTGACCCTTGCCCCTCCTTCCCCCCTTCCACCCCCAATTCTGTCCATTTCCTCATCTTATAAGCAAGAGTTTTTTTTTTTTTTTAAGATTTTATTTATTTGACAGAGAGAGACACAGCGAGAGAAGGAACACAAGCAGGGGGAGCGGGAGAGGGAGAAGCGGGCTTCCCGCGGAGCAGGGAGCCCGACGCGGGGCTCGATCCCAGGACCCTGGCATCACGACCTGAGCCGAAGGCAGACGCTTAACGACTGAGCCACCCAGGCGCCCCTATAAGCAAGAGTTAATGGCAATAACGTTTCTTCCCCAGGGTGAGGTGGTGGTAAAGGTGGTGAAGGTGAAGTGATTCATGTTCTGCCAGGGGTTGAAGGCAGCCCCATGATTCCTGAGCAGCAGGGGGGTGACCAAGTCATCTTGGGGGATTGTGGGGTCATGGCATAAAGCTGGTGGACATTCAAGGACACCTGGGCCGCACCTCCTGCAGTTCCAGCCCTGAAGACCCCTTAGGGCTAGGGCTGGCCTGGGGAACAAGGGGGGTGAGTCATTTCCGAAGAGACAAGGCTCTGGCAGATCACATTCCATATATGGCCCCACTGGAGGATAAACAAATAAGCTGCTTCCCCCAGGGCTGAGAGGAGTGTGTGTGGGAACGGGGTGCTCAGGACCTAGAAATCCTGGAGGCTCCAGCCCAGCCCAGCTGGGTGTGGTCAGGGGAGAGGAACTTCTGGCTTTGTGGGGGCCCTTTCCCCAGTGTATGGATCCCTCAACTTTGGAGGGCAAGAACTGGTCCCACATTGGACATAGGGGGAGGGAGTAAGTCCAGAGAAGGTGAGAGATGAAAACATGGCCTCAGATGAAAGCCAGCTAAAGCTGGCATTTCCAAGTCTGGTGGAGAAGAGCTCCAGTCAGAGTCCCATGGCCTTGACCACAGAATTTAAACATGATTCCCATAGGCCTTCACATGACCCCTGTGGGCTCTGTGTATTTGAAGATTAGTCAGTCATTCATTCACTCATTCACACACATAAACTGATGATCTCTCATGAGCCAACTTAAGCTGAGGAGTGGTCAGGCATCAGAGCCTGGCTCGTAACAGATGGGCAGATTGTCTTTGGGGAAGCTCAGAATTTGTCCCCCCCTTCATGCTCGTCCTTGTCAAGACAGACGTTTCGCAATTCCCCAGGGAGGAGGAGAGCCCTCACATCTGAAAGTTGACAGTCACACTGGTTCATTCCACATTCGTTGGCACTTATGTGCCGGGCCCCATAGTGGGTGCTAGAGATGAGAGACACCCTCTCCTGTGGGCTCTCCTCTCCCTGCAGGACAACATCTTCACACTTTGTTTTCAGACTTCTCAAACCCTCTCCACTCTCCTTCATTTCCCCATTTTTAAAAAGAAAACAAAACTTGATGTGTGTCTATTGTATATGAATTCTACCTCAATTACAAAACCATTCCTTGAGTCCATTCTGCTCTAGCTACTGTCCCAGTTTATTTGCTTTTCTTCTGAGGAAAACTTCTCCAAAGAGTTGCTGGTCCTCGCCAGTTCCTCGTTCTTGACTCCCATTCTCCCCTTGCGAGTCCGGCTTGGCTCTGGGACCAGCACCTCTGCTCACTACTCTGTGCTGGTCTCCCCCCACCCCCCCAATTGGCCTTGGACAGGACCTCGTTCCTGCCTCCAGGTTCACACTCCGCCCTGATTTTCCTCTGATCTCCCCGGCTCAGGGCCTTGGTCTCCTTTGCACTGGTGTCTTCTCCTCACCCTCAATAGCCAGAAACGGAACTTTTCCTCCCCCTGCCCCCCACTGCCGGCCACCATCTCCCCAAACTCCCCTCCCCCCATCTTTCCCATCTTACTAACAGCACCAGGAATTGCTCAGGCCAAAAATCTAGGAGTCTTCCTTCTTTCTTCTCTTTGTCTCTGCCTTCATCCCCATCCAGCCCATCTCCCCTTGGCTCACTCTACAAGATGTGTTCCCAGTCCATCCCTCTTTCCTTCTCTCTGTCACCACCACAGTTCAGGCCAGCATGGCTCTCACCTGGGCCATGGCAGGAGCCTCCTGACGGGGGCCCCTATCTCCCCCTCCCCCCCGCCACCCTCAATTCTTCTTCCTTCAGTGGCCAGAGAGATTAAATAATAATAGTAACAAATTTTATCATGTCACTCCTCTATGTGAAACTATCCAGTGGCTCTCCAGCATACTTGAATAAAACCCACATTCTTTCCCTGGTCCATGAGGCCCTTTTCTCTGGCCTCTCCTCCTTGTCCTAGCTCCCTGTGGGCCACGCTGTGGCTCCAGCCTCCCCTTCCCCTAATGCCCAGCCATCACACCCGGGGCTTTACACTTGCGGTGTCCTCCTCCTGGGACACCCTGCCACCAGATCCGGGCTCCTCCTCAGAGCTCTCGGAGAGGCCTCCCGTCCCGGTCACCTTCTCTCACATTACCCTTTACCTGGTTCTGTTGTCCTCGGGTCACTTCCTGACATTGTTTTGTTCGTGCACTCATTTCCTGGCTCGCTGACCACACCCCCACACCCCCTGCACTATGCACTCCTCCCCTGCTGCATCCCAATGCCTGGGACTGTGTCTGGCACGTAGTTGGTACTCAAAAAATATTTGTTTGGTGGATGTTGGATCAACATGATGTTGGGCTTAGAAAAACAGAGTGGAGCCATTGTGTGGCTCATCCTCCTCATTTTAGGAAGGAAAACTGGCGAAGAAGACAGACAGGGATGTACCCAAGGGCAGGGGGAGTAGACTGCCTTATGAGAGGCTGCCTGGAGAATCTTTCCTTGGAGGCTCCATAGATGCATTTCATATGTAATTCTGTTTGTAAAATCCGTGGGTTTGCATGATTATTTTTTCCCAGAAAATGTCTGTTCCTTAAATTGAGGCTTGGTTGCATGGCGATACCCTGCAGGAGGGGAAGAGGCCCAGGAGGAATAGGGCTGGGCCACAGGACAGGCTGGGAGAGCAGGTTTGACACCTGACGGTGGCAGAGGGATGGCCTTACAGTAACTCTGGGAGGGAAGAAGAGACTTTTTCCAGACTCTTCCTATCTGTAGGGCCCTAGGTAGTACTGGGAGAGTCATAGGAAGGCTCCAGAGAGGGCCCACTCTGCTGACTTACAGTGTGCTATTTCCAGCCCAAACTTTCTCCCAGGCCACTGGGTGAAGCACATCCTCCTGTCCCAACAAACGTCCTCCCTCTGACCTCAGGCTTGCGCAGGCCCTCCCTTCTGCCTGGCCTACCGGTTTCTCCCCAGCCCCCTGTCACCTCTTTTGAAATCCTGTTCACCCACGGAGACCCAGCCAGGGTCAGTCTCATCCTTGAGCCTTTCTTGATAATCTTGCCTTACAGTAATCATCCTCTCTCCTGCAGAGCAATTTCTGTGCTTTGGCTGGGGGAGTTATTGGTGGACATGCTTCTCTTTCTCACTAGATAGAGGTATCTTTTTAAAAAATTTTTATTGTTATGTTAATCACCATACATTACATCATTAGTTTTTGATGTAGTGTTCCATGATTCATTGTTTGTGTATAACACCCAGTGCTCCATGCAGAACGTGCCCTCTTTAATACCCATCACTGGGCTAACCCATATTCCCAACCCCCTCCCCTCTAGAACCCTCAGTTTGTTTCTCAGAGTCCATCGTCTCTCATGGTTCGTCTCCCCCTCCGATTACCCCCGCTTCATTCTTCCCCTCCTGCTATCATCTTCTTTTTTTTTTTTTCTTAACATATATTGCATTATTTGTTTCAGAGGTACAGATCTGAGATTCAACAGTCTTGCACAATTCACAGCGCTTACCAGAGCACATACCCTCCCCAGTGTCTATCACACAGCCACCCCATCCCTCCCACCCCCCACCACTCCAGCAACCCTCAGTTTGTTTCCTGAGATTAAGAATTCCTCATATCAGTGAGGTCATATGATACATGTCTTTCTAGATAGAGGTATCTTTAGGGTAGGGATCCTGCTTGTTCTATGAATCCCCCAGTTCCTGACTTGCTGGTCCATTGCAGTTGCTTAGCAATGATGTATCTGCTCTTTGGTTGGGATGGAAGGGTGGGTGGATGGAAGGTGGGGAGGGCTGGCAGCGAGGTGGGTGGGAGGATGAAAGGGCAGGTAGCTAAAGACGATTGATGGGGGTGCACCTGGGTGGCTCAGTTGGTTGAGCGTCTGACTCTTGGTTTCAGCTCAGGTCATGATCTCAGGGTCCCGGGATCGAGCCCTGAGTCAGGCTCCACGCTCAGTGTAGAGTCTGCTTGTCTCTCTCCCTCCCTGTCTGCCCCTCCCCATGCTCGCTTGCTCTCTGTCTCTCTCAAATAAGTAAATCTTAAAAAAAATAAAATAAAATAAAGATGATTGGGCAGGGAAATGGGGGGGTGACTGAGTTGATGGGTGTTTGGATAGACAGGTGGCTGGGTGGGTAGGCAGCGAGTGAGGAAGGAGATGGACAGGTGGGTGACTGGTTGTGAGAGTGATTGGGGGGCAGGACCCAAAGTAGAGTGTATGGAGTCCCCTTGCTCCCTGACAAATGAAAGCTGGTTCTAGAAGGTGAGAGAGCTCCAAGAGCTCCTGAGAAGGGAGGCTGATATTGAAATCTTTTCCAGGTGTAATTGGTCTTGTCTGTGGGGCTTCCCCTCTGAGCAGCTGAGAAATCCCATGGGTTGTTGAGAAACTCTGAGAAAGTTTCTCTGTGATTGTCCACTGATCGATGTTATCTAAGAATCCAAGACCAAAAAGAAAAAGGAACTTGTCAAGTGTATCCATCTCCTTCAGGCAGAACCATGCCCAGCCTCTCATGTTCGTAGTCCCTCCTAGAGAGGGAGGCCCCACATTCTCACTCTGGATTCTAGAAGTCTAACCCAGTGGTTGTCATCTGTGTTGGAACCCCCCCCCCCCGCCCCGAGGGACATGGCAAAGTCAGGAGACATTTTTGGTTGTCACAACTGGGGTCTGGTGCTAAGGCATCAAGTGGGGAGAGGTCAGGGGTGCTGTTCAACCCCCATAATTCAGCAGAGCCCCTGCACAGGAAGTTATCTAGCTGAAATGTCAGTGATGCCCAGGATGAGAAACCCTGGTTCAGTCCAAATCCTCTTAGTGTCTTTAGCTGAAATTTAATACATATGTAATGTGAACCACAAATTTGAACCACATTTAAAATTTTCAGGTTTTTTTTTTTAAATAAAATTTTCAGTTTTTAAAAAGATTTTATTTATTGGTGAGAGAGAAAGCATAAATGGGGGGAGCGGCAGAGGGAGATGGAGAAGCAGGCTCCCCGCCAGCAGGGAGCCCGACGTGGGGCTCCCATCCCAGGACCCTGGATCATGACCTGAGCTGAAGGCAGACGCTTAACAGGTTGAGCCACCCAGGCGCCTCTAAAATTGTCAATTTCCTATAGATGACATACTAAGAAAGTAAAAAGAAACAGGCGATGAATTTTAATACTATATCTCATTTCCCCAGTATATCCAAAATATTATATCTCATTTCCCCAGTATATCCAAAATATTATATCTCATTTCCCCAGTATATCCAAAATATTATCATTTCAACATGTAACCAATATGCAGAATTATTAATGAGATATTTTACAGTCTGTTTTTCATATCAGGTCTTGTGGCATGTGTATCTTACAGCACATCCCAATTCAGCCCAGCCCTGGTTCCAGTACGGTTCTCTTGCACACAGCCCAGGCCTAGAGGGTGTTTGCTCTTTTCCCCCAGCCCCGCAGGGGTTTGGCTCTGGGGGATGGGGATGCAGGGATCCAGGGATATGGCCTGGTCTGCACTGAGCCTCTCCCCC